>NC_067135.1:1036656-1277219 GCF_021347895.1 Acanthochromis polyacanthus | reverse complement strand
GTACAGAAGGCTGTGAAAAACACTATAAAGCAGTTTTCTTTGGTAAAAAAAAAAAAAAAGGATCATGAATGTTGTCCAAATGAATGGCATTGTACAGTATGTCAAACAAAAATACACATGCACACTGCAAGATACAAACCCACACTGCAAGATGAAATAATGTAAATTACACTGAGAAACACCATAGAGCAGTTTTCTTTGAAAGAAAGGATCATGAATTTTGTCCTAAATGAACACCATAGTATGTCGAATAAAGATACAAATTCACACTCCAAGATACAAATGCACACACTGCAAGATGAAATGCTGTAACGTACGCTGTTAAACACTAGCAGTTTCTTTGTAAAATCAAGTCATGAATTTTGTCCAAAATACGCTCTATAGTTTGAACAAAAACACAAACACTGCAAAATAAACTCAGTGCAAGATAAAGCACACTGCAAGATACAAACACGCACTGTAAAATGAAATGTAAAGTAGGCTGTTGAAAACAGAGCAGTTTTCTATGAAACAAAAAAAAATCAAATATTGTCCAAAATTAACACCATAGTATGTCGAAATAATGCCATTTTCCCCAGCATGCCATAAAGACACTGTATGATAATGTAAAGTAACCGTGAAAAACTGTACAGAGCAATTTTTCTTTGAAAAAACATGAATTTTGTCCTAAACAAACACCAGTGTAGTTTGTCAAACAAAAATACAAACACACTGCAAGATAAAACATCGCTGCGAAACACACTAAAATGAAATAATGTAAAGTAGGCTGTTAGAAACACTATACAGCAGGTTTCTTTGAAATAAGCGATCATGAATTTTGTCCAATATTAACGCCATAGTATAGCATGCCGAACAAAAATACAAACACTGCAAGATGAAATATAAAGTAGGCTGTGAAAAACTCTGTAGGGTAGTTTTCTTTGGAAAAAGTGATGAGTTTTGTCAGAAGTACATACCATGGTATAGTATTTCAAACAAATAAATGTACACTGCAAAAGATTAACGCACAGTGCAAAGAACACACTGCAATACAAACACTGCAAGATTAAATAAGGTAAAGTAGGCTGTGAAAAACACTGTAGAGCAGTTTTCTTTAGAAAAAAGTGATAATGAACTTTGTTCAAAATAAACGCCATAGTATAGCATTTCGAACAAATAAATGTATACTGCCAAAGATTAATGTACAGTGCAAAAAACAAATGCACAGTGCAAAAAACACACTGCAAGGTAAACACTGCAAAATTCAATAATGTAAAGTCGGCTGTTAACACTATAGAGCACCTTTCTTTGAAACAAAAAAAAAAAAAACATGAATTTTGTCCAACATTAACACCATAGTATGTCAAAACGCCATTTTTCCCAACATGCCATATGATGAAATAATGTATAGTAGACCGTGAAAAAGTTACGATGTTGGGTTGGCTCAGGAAATAACCGACGGTCTTTGAATGCAACACAATTTGCTTTTTTACAGCTGTTCCAGGAAACTACAAACCAAGATGGCAACTACACAGGAAACTGAACTGGAGACAATGGGCTCCAAACACTCAGACTACTAGTGGCTGGAAACTACAACAACAAAGAAATGACACCAAATAATTCCTATTCACGGTAGGGGACACTTAACTGCTATAAAACAAACCAATTTACTATAACCACAAGGTTCGAGTGAATACTACAAATAAAGAATACTCTGAACGATGCTCTGTACAAGAGCAGAGACTACAGCCAAACTAACCAACTCACAAATTCTCAGTGATGCTCAGGATGATTCACAGTGGAGGAAGCCAGAGTGCAGGGCCAGGTGGTGGTGGTGGGGGGGGGGACGACAGACAATAGGTGAATTGAGGAGACGCCCAAGGGTGTGTGTCTTTACATGTGTGATTTTACATCATGGAGGCTTATTTTAACGTCTCATTTTCCTTTTCTTTGAATGTAAAGAACTTTGTGATTTTTATATCTGTGAAAAGTGCTATATAAATAAACTTTACTTACGATGGCCTGGAGAGATTTCCCTTTTTACCAAAGTGGAGACCAGAATCGGGCGTAGAGGACTCTACTAGGAGCAGGTGGAACCAAAACTAGAAGAGACGAGAACAGCGATGATTAGTACAGAATGTTGGTTCAGAAACTTGCTTAATGACAACTCAGGCTCCTACCTGATGTGTCACGAGCTGGCGCTTGAGTTGTGAGGCGTCTGGTAAGACTGAGGCAGGGTGTGCTTGATTAGATGAGCTCCACCTGCTCCTAGTTCCAGCTGAGGATTGCTGATAAGTCACACCTGTTGTCGCTTCTGCACTGCTGAGCCACCCTGAGAGAGAGGCACCATCTAGGCCTGGCAGCAGCTAGCCTGACAAAAACACTATAGAACAGGTTTCTTTGAAAAAAATAATGATCAGGAATTTTGGACAAAATATACACCATAGTGTATTATACCGAACAAAAGTATAAACACACTGCAACACATAATCGCACACTGGAAATTACAAACACACTGCCAGATAAACACATACTGCAAGATGAACTAATGTAAAGTAGGCTGTGACAAACACGATAGAGCAGTTTTCTTTGAAAAGAAAAAAAAAAAGGATCATGAATTTTGTCCAAAATAAATGCCATAGTATAGTATGTCAAACAAAAATACAAACGCACACTGCAAGATGAACTAATGTAAAGTAGGCTGTGAAAAACACTATAGGGCAGTTTTCTTTGGTTAAAAAAAAAAAAAATCATGAATATTGTCCAAACTCAACGCCATAGAACAGTATGTAGAACAAGGATACAAACACACACATTGCAAAATGAAATGATTTAAAGTAGGCTGTTAAAACACCATAGAGCAGTTTCCTTTGAAACAAATCATAAATTTTGTCCAAAATTAACACCTTAGTATGTTGAAATAAGGCCATTTTTCCCCAACATGCCATGAAGACACGCCATATGATAATGTGAAGTACACCGTGAAAAACACTAGAGCAGGTTACTTTGAAAAAAGATGAATTGAAAAAGATTATGAATTGTCCAAAAAAAAATAAAAGCCATAGTATTTCAAAGAAAAATACAATTGCACACTGCAAGACAGAATCAACTAATCATACTCAAATGTGAAACAGTCAAGATGCAACAAAATGACCAGGAAACTCACCAAATCCTCAATCTGAGAGAGAATGACAAAAAGCAATAACACTGACAAATACTGTAAAACAGTCAAGATGCGACACAAAATGAAGCAAACTGACCAGGAAACTCACTAAATACTCAGAAAACAAAAGTCAACCAATCATTTGAAAATAATGTGAAACAGTCAAGATGCAACACAAAATGGAGCAACAATCAGCATAAACAGATGCAAAAATCACCAGCAAACTAAATCCTCAATCTGAGACAACAAAATGACAAAAGACAACCAATCATACTCACAAATAATGTAAAACAGTCAAGATGTGTCTAACCCAGGTTTAAATTGGGACTTTTTCTGGCCCAAAATGGCCATGGATTTAGAACACAAAATCGAGACTTGTGGTCGTTGTGTCCGGAGGAAGGCATTGCCCAATAAATCTGCTCCACTGGTTAACGTCATCCCTTCGTGTTCTCGCGAACTGCTGTGTATCAATTTCCTGAGCCTCAAGCCTGACTCAACACCAGAGACACTTGTTCTAACAGATCACTCTACCAAGTTTGCAGTGGCCATTCCAACGCCAAACAAAAAAGAAAGAACTGTGGAAAAGTGTTTATGGGACAATTTTGTCATTTACTACAGCATCCCTGAGAGAATCCATACTGACCAGGGGCCGGATTTTGAGTCAAGGCTAATTAAACAGCTGTGTGAGGTGGCAGGTATTCAAAAGAGCCGTACGACACCATACCACCCAAGAGGCAATCCAGTGGAACAATTTAATCATACACTCTTTAGCATGTTTGGAACACTGGAGGAAAAACAGAAATCAAAATGGAAAGACTATGTGAAGCCATTAGTTCATGCATATAATTGCACCAAGAACGAGGTTACCGGTTATGCCCCGTATGAGCTAATGTTTGGACGATGGCCTCGTCTGCCTGTTGACCTTGCTTTTGGTCTCCCACTGCAGGAAAACAAGCACAAAATCTATTCACAGTATGTGCAAGACTTAAAGTCATGCCTTGAAGAGAGCTTCAAGATTGCTTAAAAGAACACCCTCAAATGTGCTGAACGAATTAAAACACGCTTCGACCAGCGAATCATACCATCAGCATCGGAAGTGGGAGACAGAGTGCTTGGGAGGAACGTACACCTCAGAGGAAAACAAACTCAGATAAATGTGAGAGATGTCTTTGTTGTGATCAGCAGAGCTGGAGATCTCCCAGTTTACAAAGTAAAGCCTGAGTGCAAAGATGGACCTGTACGCACTCTCTCCATAGAGACCTCCTCCTTCCATGCGGCTTTCTTCCGGCCAATGAGAATAGTGATGTTCCCTGTGGATAGTCTCCTGTAACTCGACCACGCACTCGTCTTAATCCTGATCCCGATGTCCACATCGACTCACCTGCTGCTGAAGAGTCTGAGGACATGGTCCCCCTAAGTCTTGACTTACCTGCTATCTGCTTCACTGTGGAGAAAACGCGTCCAGTTCCAGCTGTCTGTCAGAAGTGAACCTGACGAAATCCGTTCTCCAACTCCCTGTTCCATCAGTTCTGTCCCTCTTGACAAACTTGAGCCGGAGACGAGCAACAATGAGTCGGAGTCAAGTGTGGAGGAAAGAGAAGAGGATCAAGGAAATGAATCAAACGCAGACAACTTACCTGTAAACTCACCTGAGCCCGTAAACATACCTACCGTAGTTTCGATGGATTAAAACTTGCCTGAAGATCCAGTTCAGTCTGAGCCTGACTATTAACTCACCAGTTGCCACTGCTGGGGATGTAGTTAACAGTGGTTTTATGCTTAGACGCTCAATTTGTCAGAGAGCGCCACCTAAACGACTAGATTACAACACCCCTGGTAACCCGCTTATATCTGTAGTTCAGACATTGCTCCAAAATGTGTCCGATATCCTAAGTGTTTCCACCTCTCCCGAATCTATTGTGCAGTCTATTCATGTTTACGTTTAAAATGCAACGGGACGTGCCTGGTTTAAGGAGGGGAGGATGTAAACCAGGTTTATAATGGGACTATATTAAGATATACAAAGATCCTATTAAAATAAAATGTATACATCGTCCTAGTCATGTGACCAGGAAACTCACTAAATCCTCAATCTGAGACAACAAAATGATAAAATCAGGCAATACAAAACAGTCAAGATGTGACAAAATGAAGCAACAATCAGCATAAAAAAAATGCAAAAATCACCAGGAAACTCACAAAATCCTGAGAAACAAAATGACAAAACTCAACCAATCATACTCAAATAATGCAACAGTCAACGATGCAACACAAAATGAAGCAAAAATCAGCATAAAGATGCGAAATCGCCAGGAAACTCACTAAATCCTCAATCTGAGACAACAAAATGACAAAACTCAGTCACACACAAATAATGCAACACTCAAGATGTTATTTTTAAAAAATGCAGCAAAATGACCAGGAAACTGAAGAAATCCTCACAGACAACAAAATGACAAAACAAATGATCAACCAATCATACTCTCAAATAATGTAAAACAGTCAAGATGTGACAAAAAAAATGAATCAAAAATCAGCATAGAAAGATGCGAAATCACCAGGAAACTCACTAAATTCTTAATCTGTGGCAAGTTCTGTATGTGTTTCGACACAGCTTTGCTCAAACTTGTAAAAAGCCTGTTTGACCATGCGGCTCACAAAGGGACAACTCTGTCTTGTTTCTTTGTTTTTTTGCTGCTTTTGGTTTAAAGGTGGAATGAAAGTTGACAGGTTGATAACCTTCAATATGAATTGGAAAAAAGACAGTATTTTCAAACATCATGTGTTCTTTAAAATCAAAGAAATTTAATTTACACATTTACTAAATAAATTTGAATTGACTTTCAACTTAATCTTGTGTGAACCAAATTCATTAAATTAAACCTCAATTTGTTTATACAAAACAAACATTTCAAGTTCTCTTAATTAGTCCTACCAGATGCGTCCTCACGGTCCAAACAGCAGCTGTGTCTTACTTCATATGACGACCAGGATCAAAGGAAGACTGACTGATCACCAAACATTTTAAGGCCTGCTGGATGAGACGGCGCCCAGGTAAATTGTGTCCCTGTGGAAGCACTGGTTGTCATTTTTTAGTTCCACTCCTGTGCTTATGTTGCCCCTTCAGGCCTGGAGTGTGTTTTACATCCACCAGTTGGTGTGTTTGGGGACGCTCTCCCTTTTGACTTCACAATCTGAGACAACAAAATGAGAAAAATCAACCAATCATACTCACAAATAATGTAAAACAGTCACGATGTGACACAAAATGAAGCAAAAATCAGCATAAAAAGAAGCAAAATGTGATGGTCCCACTCCAGCTCCTGCCCATACCTCTGTTTCCCTCTGTCTGCCGTCCTCTCCTCCTGTCTCTCTCTCCTGGTTGCTCGCCCTCTGTCTGCCTTCACTCTGTTGGCTGATTGCTGTTATAGGCGTCAGCTGCGCCAATCAGCTCAACTCCACTCACCTGCTCCCCTCCTCTGCCACTTAAGCTCTGCTCTTCCCCTCAGTCTCTGCTGGATCGTTGTTTGACAGACCCACATGCTGTCCCAGACTCCATCCCCCACAAACCCAATCCTCTCTGGACTACATCAGTTTTTTGGACCTTTCTGCTTCCCCCCCTTTTTGTGGATTTCCCCCTTGTACTCAGTAGTTTTGGATGGACCTCAGCCTGGTTTATCCTTCATTATTAGTTCCCCTGAGTGCGAGTACTTCCCCGTAGCTCGTTTGTGTTCAACTGTTTGGTTTTCGCTCTGCCTCCTCTGTCTAGTTCTTAGTTTTTATTTTGGTGATAAAACCCCATTTCCTTTAACTCCTGTTTGCCTGTCTATTGTGTCTGCGCCTGGGTTAAACCACCCCCCACCGTAACACAAAATCACCAGGAAACTCTCAAAATCCTCAATCTGAGACAACAAAATGAAAAATCAACCAATCATACTGTGGTGCTCTTGTGCTGCTCATCCGTAATGTCGCTGAATTTACACACGCAGTATTGATTTAATGAATGTTTTCTTTCATTTCACGTGTCTGTATTTAAAATAACTCGTATTAAAACATGATTCCAGTGAAACAACTTTGAAAGTCAAAAATCATACTGCTTTACTGCTATATCCTGCATGCTATATTAAATTACCAAAATGAGACAGTAAATGACCATAAAGAGACACAAAATTACCACACAGACACAAAACCAACACAAAGACACACTGAACAAACACAAAGAGACACAAAATGAAAAGAGATGCAAAATTAGCACAGAGACACAAAATGACCACAAAGGCACAGAATGATGACACAACCAACCACAGACACTAAATGTCCACAAACAGACATAAAATGGTCAAAATTAAAAACAAAATGATCACAAAGAGAGACAAAATTACCACACAGACACAAAATCAACAAAAAAAGAGACACTGAACAAACACAAAGAGAAACAAAATGACCACAAAGGCACAGAATGACAACAAAACAACAACTAACCACAAATTCACACTAAATGTCCACAAAGAGACAGAAAATGGTCAAAGTGAGATACAAAATGACCACAGAGACACACAATTACTGCAGAGACACAAGAAATACTCTTTGTGGTTGCTTTGCGTCTCTTTGTGGTCTTTGTGTCTAACTGTGTGTCCTCTGTTTTAATAGCTCAGGTTTTTCTACAAGACCAGTCCATGTTTTATTTCCAGTCTAACTCTTGGTTCCATATTTTTTCCTCCACGCTGTAAACAAAATGTTTGTTTCAGAAAACACGCTGAAGTCCTGAAATGTGCTCTCATGACGATCCAAATCTGACTGGAGTTTTTTTGTTGCTTTGTTTCCCAGTTTCAGATAAATTCACTGCCAACATGCTGTGACCTCTGACCTCTTCATCATCCAACTAACAAGTCAGGACTCTCTGGGATTCAATCTGGGGAAAGTCATGTTATTGATCCACCAGTTCACAGACAGATCCAACTTTTTTTGCCAGTGCTTTGTATACTCTGTTATGACCGGGCTAATAGAACAGATTGCAGTTTGATTTTGATGTTCTTGCAAAGTTTACAATAGTTTCCTTGCAATAAAGCTAGCCATAAAAGCATCCAGTGTAAGGTGAGATTTTTCTTAATTATTCGTCTGTAAGAACCTCAAGTTTGGTAGCAGAGGTTGGAGAAAACACAAACCCATCATGAACCGATCTCTTTATGATTTACTCTAATGAAGCTGGTTGAGTTTTGAGGAAACACTTTAAATTCTAACCAACTGGAGCCTGATTTGCATCCAGAATCATGATGTTTCCGTGTGAACCAGGTGCTGCTGAGCTGATCTGAACTGACCTGTGGAGCTGCAGTTCCTCCGATCAGCCACTGGGTGTCTCTGTAGCTCTACTCAGGTAGAAAGCAAGCTGTGAGTTTACAACAGCAGCAGCAGCAGCATCAGGCTGAATCCCAAACCGCCCCCTACACACTCCCCCTCCACTACCGAGTGTCACTCCAAAAGAAGTCACACTCGCAGCTGTGGAGGGCACCTATTATTGAAGGGGGAGGGTATAAATACGATCGACAGGAATGGGATGCCCTGTCGCCTCACCGGAAAACGGAAGACGTCATTGCCATGGTAACACAAAGACGCCTACTGTCATGGCTGTAGCGCTGTGGCACAGGTTGCAACTAACAAGGATCGCTGCTGCTTCCAGAAGACGAAAGCGTCCCATTTTTTTTCACTCACATGTTTTCCAATCCTATTATCTGGCATTTCAAATCCAGCAAATGAATGAATGAATTCTGTCAGTTGTGTTCAAATTTTAAGGTGTCAGGGGGTGCACAATTAAATCAAACGTCAGCAGAGAAGAAGATTTGTTTCTTTTGATTTATCGTTTTACACCACTCTTTTTGTGATGTTCTGTCAGTGTGAAAAAGGCGTGGGAGAAATAAAGGACGCATGTGGAACTCACATCGATATGTTGTTTCCTCCTCCATTTCGATGTTGCACTTCCTGAAAAAGTTGTCCAGAGTGAGCATCGATGCAGACTCGCTATTTAAGGGCTGAACAGTCCACTCTCCCTCCGCACTACGCGGTTTGGGACGGCCCTTAATATGGAGGACCCTCCGCGGGAACGCACAAACGGAGGGGTAGTGTGTAGGGGGCGGTTTGGGATTCAGCCTGTCTCACCATCTTTGGTGTCTCTGTTTCCAAGCAGAAAAGGAACATTCTTGAACAACATGTTTTCTTTTTCTTGTTCTGCACCTGTTTGATAATTTTTCCACCAAACTAACTTGTCTGAGGGAGGAGAGGTGCAGCTGACCCTGATCACATGCTGATTAGATGCCGACTGAAAGTCCAATCAACTACAGAGAAGCTTTACCTGGCAGAGATCCATCCATCCATTCTCTACACACCTCACTAGGGTTGCAGGATGAAGGCAGGGGACACCCTGGACAGGTCGACAGTCTGTCACAAACAATCACACTCACATTCACACCTACAGACAAGTAGCTGAGTTATCAATTGCGGTTAACCTCAGCATATTTTTTGGACTGTGGGAGGAAGGTTAGACCAGGATGCAGAGCTGTAGTCTTACACACCTCTCTGCAGTTTCCTCACAGCTGTCACCCTCCAGTAATTCAGTTAACTTTATTGAGACTGTGTCTGTCCCCCGACCACCAAAATTCAATAAATTACACAAATCAAAAATATACAAAAGAAATAGTAACCACAAAAATTTAATAAAAATTAATACCACTATTTCAACAGAGCACAGAGACAGGAAAATTAAATGTGGTCTGTTAAATATTAGATCTCTCTGGTCTAAATCTCTGCTAGTAAATGAGTTGATAACTGATCACCAGATTGATTTGTTCTGTTTGACTGAAACCTGGTTGCAGCAGGAAGAATTTGTTAGCCTAAACGAATCAACTCCCCCTAGTCATATTAACTGTCATATTCCTGGAATCACAGGCCGAGGAGGAGGAGTAGCAGCAATCTACCATTCTAGTTTAAAACTGAACCAGAGGCCTAAACCTGATTACAGCTCATTTGAAAATCTCACTCTTAGTCTCTCTCATCCAAATTTGAAAGCTCAGAAACCAGTTTTATTTGTTGTTATATATCGTCCTCCTGCTCCTTATTCTGAGTTTTTATCTCAATTCTCAGACTTTTTATCTGAATTAGTGCTCAGTTCAGACAAAGTTATTATTGTGGGTGACTTTAACATTCATGTTGACGTAGACAGCGACAGCCTTACAACAGCTTTTAATTCATTATTAGACTCAGTTGGGTTTTCTCAACATGTAAATAAACCAACTCATAGTTTTAATCACACTCTTGACCTTGTCCTGACTTATGGCATAGAAATTGAAGAGTTAACAGTATTTCCCCAGAACCCTCTTCTTTCTGACCATTTTATGATAACGTTTCAATTTAAAGTAAAGGATTGTTTAGCAGCTGAGAACAAATATCATTACAGTAGGTGTTTGTCTGACAATTCAGTATCTAAATTTAAGGAAATAATACCCTCACTGTTTACTTCAGCAACATTTACTGATAAATCAGAAGGCAAATATTATTATTTTACCCCCACAGAAGTGGATTATTATGTTAATAATGCTTCAGCCTCACTGCGTACAACTCTTGATAGTGTTGCACCTGTAAAAAAGAAAGTTATATCTCAGAGAAGACTTGCTCCTTGGTATAATTCCAGCTGCGGACTTTAAAGCAGGCATCCCGAAAGCTGGAAAGAAAGTGGTATTCCACTAATTCAGAGGAAGTGTATGTGGCTTGGAAAAATAGTCTAGTAATCTATAAAAAAGCTCTTCGTAATGCCAGGACAACTTATTATTCATCTTTAATAGATGAGAACAAGAACAACCCTAGGTTTCTCTTTAGCACTGTAGCCAGGCTGACTCTTGTCAGAGCTCTGTTGAACCTTGTATTCCTTTAGCTTTAACCAGTAACGACTTCATGAGCTTCTTTACACATAAAATAGTTATGATTAGAGATAAAATTAATCTGGCCCTTCCTACAAATGTCACAGATGCTTTTGAATTGGCTGTTAGACCTGATGAATCTTTAGAATTCTTCACTCCTATATGTCTCTCTGAACTAATTTCAACAGTTTCTACATCCAAACCATCAACTTGTCTTTTAGATCCTATCCCAACTAGACTCTTCAAGGAGATTTTACCTTTAATTAATTCTTCAATGTTAGATCTGATTAATCTCTCTCTAGTAACAGGCTATGTACCACAGGCTTTTAAGGTTGCTGTCATCAAACCTTTGCTTAAAAAGCCCACTTTAGATCCAGATGTGTTAGCTAACTATAGACCGATATCCAACCTACCATTTCTCTCTAAAATTCTGGAAAGAACAGTTGCAAATCAATTAAGTGAACACTTACAAAGGAATAATTTGTTTGAAATGTTTTAGTCAGGCTTCAGAGTGCATCATAGCACAGAAACAGCTCTAGTGAAAGTTACTAATGACCTTCTCATAGCATCAGATAATGGACTAGTCTCTATACTTGTTTTGTTAGATCTTAGTGCAGCGTTTGACACAATCGACCACAACATTTTATTACAGCGTCTAGAACATTCAATTGGCATTAAAGGGACAGCACTGGACTGGTTTAAATCCTACTTATCAGATAGGTTCCAGTTTGTGCATGTCAACAATAACTCTTCTGAGCATACTAAAGTTAATCATGGAGTTCCTCAGGGTTCTGTCTTAGGACCGATACTTTTCACATTATACATGCTTCCTTTAGGCAATATTATTAGGAAGCATTGTATTAACTTCCATTGTTATGCAGATGACACACAACTGTATTTATCTATGAAGCCAGATGAAACTGATCAGCTAGCTAGACTGCAAGATTGTCTTAAGGACATTAAAACCTGGATGACTTTTAACTTCCTACTGCTAAATTCAGACAAAACTGAAGTCATTGTATTTGGCCCCAAACATCTTAGAAACTCGCTTTCAAAGCAAATAGTTACTCTGGATGGCATCACTTTGGCCTCCAGTACTACTGTGAGGAATCTTGGAGTTATCTTTGACCAGGACATGTCCTTTAACTCACACATAAAGCAAGTGTGTAGGACTTCCTTTTTTCACCTGCGTAATATTGTAAAAATCAGGAACATTCTGTCTCAGAGTGATGCAGAAAAATTAGTTCATGCTTTTGTTACTTCCAGGCTTGACTATTGCAATTCCTTATTATCGGGTTGTCCAAATAGCTCTCTCAAACATCTACAGTTGATCCAAAACGCTGCTGCGAGAGTACTGACAGGAGTTAGCAAAAGAGATCATATTTCCCCTATACTTGCTTCTCTTCACTGGCTTCCTGTTAAATCCAGAATAGAATTTAAAATCCTTCTTCTGACATATAAAGCTCTTAATAACCAATCTCCATCATATCTTAAAGATCTGATAGTACCTTATTATCCTAGTAGAACTCTTCGCTCTCAAACTGCAGGCTTACTTGTTGTTCCTAGAATTTCTAAAAGTAGAATGGGAGGCAGAGCCTTCAGTTATCAGCTCCTCTCCTGTGGAACCTGCTCCCAGTTTGGGTTCTGGAGGCAGATACCCTCTCTATTTTTAAGACCAGGCTTAAAACGTTCCTTTTTGACAAATCTTATAGTTGGGGCTGACTGGGTGAACCACAGGGGTTCGGCTTGTGTCTTCATTGCACAGCTGACTCCCTCTTGGACGTCCCTTCGTTCTGCCTCTAGTCATGCTGCTATAGGCCTATAGGCTGCTGGGGGACTTCTCTTGACGCACTGAGCCCTTCTCTATCTACCTTTACATTTAATATGTATACCGTTATTGCAGTACATTCACTCTGTTTCCCCCTGTGCTATTTCTCCGAGTGTCCCTGGTCCCAGAGCTGGATGCTTCAGATCTGCGGTTGATGTTCCACCAGCTGGTCCAGTCTCCATCATGTCCACTGTGGGATGCTGCTGCTGACCTTCCTCCAGCCCTCTGCTTCCAGCTCCCTTTTTCCACCAGTCAACTCTGCATTGCCTTCACTATACTGTTATGCTAACTTACATACTGTTTGAATTTTACTGCTAGCTATATATGGAGTATGTTTAATGTCAGAGCCGTACATCATCAGAGTAAACTATGAGTCAGTTTTCAATGTTAGCTTATACTTTGTGTCACATATCCTGTCATGCATGTATCCAAATGTGTGTTGTGTTTTCCTTGCTTTCCCACCCCTCCCTCTTCTCCCATCCCTCCCCCTTGCCCTCTTCTGTCCTTCTCAACCCCCCCGGCCAGCAGGCAGATGGGTCCCCCCTATATAGAGCGGGGTTCTGCTCGAGGTTTCTTCCCTGTTAAAAGGGTGTTTTCCTGCCACTGTCTCCTTTGGGCTTGCTCTGGGGGTCAGGCATATGGGTTCTGTAAAGCGTCTTGAGACGATTTGACTGTAATTGACGCTATATAAATAAAATTGAATTGAATTGAATTGAAGGCGGAGTGCCCAGAGAAAACCCACGCATGCACAGGGAGAACATGCAAACTCCATGCAGAAAGATCCCAGGCCCAGGCCGGGATTTGAACCGGGGATCTTCTTGCTACAAGGTGAAAGTGCTAACCACTAGATCTTCATTAAAAACAATCACCCAACACCGTTCATTCATTCTGTCTCTGTTTACACCTCATTGTATCATCCACTGTGCATTAAATTCAAACTTTTACAGTGACTTGATAAAGACTCTTATCTTTATCTATATCTCTCTATCCTAGAGACGTCAGTAATGATGTTTATGAAGACAGAGCAGTAACTTGTACAGTGTTGGATCACAACAGAAAGAGGTTCTGTGTGGAACTTACAGGATGACACAGCAGCTTTATTATTTCAGTTCATCATTTAGAGTTATTTTCTTTAAGCAACAAAAGCACTGGAATGACTTGTCTTTCAAAACTACAGCAAAACACAAGAAGGATTACAGAATGCTAAAACTGAAGGCCAATGTGAGAAACAGAAAAATATGCATCAGTGGTGTAAATGTTCATAAAAAGCAAATGTTTTTCTTTTTTAATCCATCATAAATACATATTATTTCACATAACACAAAAATTCTTTAATCAGAGGCTCGATCTTACTGAAAAACGTTCATATATTTGTTTGATAAGATAAATTTGGACTGCATATATTTCTGACAGAATCTCATGTCTGTACATGAAATAATATCAGCTTTTCAAGGAAATTAGTAATTTAGCTACAATTAATTTAGCTCAATGTAGCTAAAGATTTAAAAACTAACACAATCTGAAGAAGGGAACTTGTTGAAGAACAAACACAGTGGAAAAATAACAGAAGCTGCTGCAAAAACGGCAGCTTCCAGAGCAGTCAGATGAGCAATAATGACAAGAAGTTACTGAATTTAAAGTTTGTCAAGTGAAAGAAGTTTTGTTTAAAATATATTGCTGTTTATTGGAGTTTTACTGAAAAGTCTCATGAAATATGAGAAATGTGTTAATAATGCCTAAAGAGACTTGAAAAAAAGGTATTTTTGTTTGAGGGCATTGATTTTGTCCAACTTGGAATCAAAAGAGGTGATGCTGAACCATTTGTCATAAATTCAGACAAGCAGCTGCTGCTGCATGGAATCAGTCATTGATCATAATTAATGAGGCTCACACTCCACATATTTATTCATTGTGTTTAGACAGAGAGATGTAGGGTCAGAGGTCGAATGATCCTACAGCAAAACGGCTCTCTGTTCTGAAGTGTTTTTGAGTTTCTTTATTCCTTTGCCTCACTGGATGTTTTTCTTCCAACACACCTATTTTCCTGTTCTGTGTAGAAACAGCAGGGGTAAGACCAGACTGCTGGGCAGAAAGAACCAGATACCAGCCATCATTACCATACAGTCTGCATCTCTCTCCACCACATTCAGCACAGCCCAAGCCAAATTCATAGCCAATCTCACCACCAGCACTCCCAGTATGACCATAATGGTGTAGAATGCCCTCAGCTTTGATTGGTCAACCCTCTCCCTGGCCCCGCCCTGTTTCCCTGGACCTGGTCGAATCAGAACACAGAGAACAGAAACACTGCAGAAGGAGACAGTAGCTAAGGATGGCATCAAGAAGCAGAAATACACAATGAATAAAACATTCTCTTTCATCAACAGAACTGTCATTGCAGAGGAAAGCAGCCAGACACAGCCGATGCTGATGTTTCTGATTCTGATCCCTCTCTCTTTTCTCAGGCTCAGGTAGGTGATGGGATGAACCACAGCCAGGTAGCGCTCCACACAGGTCAGGACGTGGAAGAAGATCTGTCCGAACCAGGTGACATACAAAAGAAAGTACCCCACCAGAAATATCTTTACGTGATCGCTGCAGATACCACAAATCACAAGGACAGACCCAAAGACTCCAATCATCTCCATGGTGACCATGTTGTAGGTGAAGCTGTCAGAGTGACTCATGGTTGCTGCTGAGGAGGTGGAGCCATTTAGTCTCCATTGTTGGAGACCATGGTAGATGATGAAGATGCAGAGAGGGAGGAGGAGGAGGATGTAGGTGGCACGATATGCGATGTAGATGAAGGAGCCTGGTCTGGTGACGTAACACCTCATTAACAGAAAGATGAAGTTGTCTGAAGAGAGGTTTGGATGAAGAAGGGAGTCGTTGGAAGATGAGGAGTTTACACACATCTGAAAGATTAAAAAAACGTGACAATCAAATGTGTTGTCATTAGTTTTGTTTCTGAGAATAAAGAGGGATATTAAGGTAGATTATTTTAATGATTATTACGTTAACACCAACCTTCTGTTTGTCTCTGAGTTCCCTCCCTCTGTGCTGTATTTGATCCAAATATTCTGTACTGACTGGATATCAGCAATGCTACACCTCTCTCTGTCTCCGTACGTTGCATTCAAATATGTTTCATTTGCAGTAACAAGATAAAAAACACTGGCAAACTGATTGTCAATACTGGCAAATGATAAATTGCAGGAACACCCCATTAAAAAGTATGGCAGTAGCTATGGCTGCTTGCTGTAGGACTGCCAAAGCCTCTAGCTGTTTGTCCTTTCCAGGACACCGTAGCTAAGACATGTCCTGCTGATGGCGTCATGCTTCGTCGTGAGGTAGTCTCTCTGTTTTACCATTGTTAAAGGTGGAAAGAAATTAAAACCAGTCTCCATCACAAATTCGAGCTCTGCCGTCAATCTCTTTTCTCTCTGCATGACATCCTGCACCCAAATACAGCAAAGAAACTACGCAGAGCTCCGTAGATGGATTTGTGGAAATGCTCCACATGTCTAGCACACACCTAGCCTAGCCGCGCTAGACAACCCACGGCAACAAATTTAATTCTCTGCCAGGGTGGGTCTAGTTACTCTCGGTAAGCCTCGAGGTTGGATGCTCCTAAAACTGGCCGATGAATCACCATGAAGTGTAGAGTCAGAAGACGGGCGTAACTAAGTGACGACAGAGGTGTGCGACGATTCTGACAGAAACAACCGGAAACAACTAGCCTAGCCGCGCTAGACAACCTACGGCAACGGATTTAATTCTCTGCCAGGGTCGACAGCAAAAACGACAACAGTCGTTGAGCTCCATTAGCACCGACTCTGAATAATCTTTCTGTTAACATGTCTGTAATATACTTGAGCTTCACCCATTGACTGTATAAATAAGGCTTCACCAAACTCCCGCATCCTCTGATTTCCGGCGCTCTAGGAGCCTATTCGTTGCGCTGATTGGTTGTATACCTACCCAATTGCTGCAGAGTGATTTGAAAGACAACCTTTTAGCCCGCCTCCCTCCCTGTCGAGAGTTCCTAGACCCTTGTGTCTTCAGACCTGGGTCTAGCACGGCTAGGCTAGCACATACCGGAACCTTAACAAAAACACACACCTGCCGATGATGGATGGTTTATCTACTGCAGTATGAGCATGGCTTTGGCTTTTATATATATATATATATATATATATATATATATATATATATATATATATATATAACTATGTAAAAGCCTATACTCTTTCTTTCTTCTAGGTAACATTGCGGTCTCCCTCATAGATCTGATCTATCCCATATATCTGATCATATCCCTCTCTTGTGTGACCAGATTTTAAAACTAAACTTGTTCAACCGAACAAAGAAGAGAAATACAAACAGAAATAAAACACATTCCAGTAATTTCAGGCATTAATCTACGATTATTTGCATGACGGTCCAACCATACATCTTCTTTTCTAAGTCATCATTTATCTGCAGACTCATAACGAGGACAGCTGCTGTGGGCTCAGTCATTTTGTCTGATTTGAATACACACCTGTCTCCGACTATATAAAAATCATCTGAATTCTGATAAAAGTTCCCCTTAATGAACAGATCACTAACCGCTGACAAGGCTCTGTGCTCTTATATAAATACCCTAACCCTGGGCTCTGGTCTCCCTGGAAAAGGACAGAACCAGGAGAACATTTGCCTAATTCAGAGTGAGTCACACCACCACCATCCAAAACAGAATACAGGTTGTTTTTGTTGTTGTTTTTGTTGTTTACTGAAAAATAATTACAGTATTTTAAAAGTATTTATTCTAACAGACTCCCTGCAGTTCGACCTCAAAACTATGAAGCTCATATAAAAAACTACTGCTTAGTGAGCAAACGTCATCTTTTTCACAATTTGTGAGATTTAACTAAATTATTCAAGTATTAGACTTGAGTACAAAGTATAAAGTAATTTAAATCCGCTGAAGCAATAATTCTAATTCAGTAATGTACATATTTTGAAGGGGCAGTTTTACACGTGTACTTTGACTTCAGGTACTTGAATTATAAGTTTGTTTCTAAAATAATAGGTTTGTACTTGTGTTCAAGTATAACTTTGAATGCAGGAGGAATGGAGGTGGAGGCAGGACGTCTTCATTTCCACCATTTGCACATGACTCAAACCGTTTTTCTGAAAAACACGGTTACATGCCGTCACTTTATTTTCTTTCTGCTGTCATCTGTCAGATTTTTCATCAGGAAGCTGAAATACTGGAACTTTTTATACACAAGTTAGGACACATCTGATCTGGAGGAAGGGCTGAACCTCTTCTATTTAAAAGGAAATATACCAAACACGATGAGAGAAAAATGACTGAGAATAAATGTCTAATGTTCCAGAGATTATTCAGCTCCTGTCAGTCACATCTCCTGCTATTACCTCATCATATTAATCAATAAAATCATTCATTTTCAGCTCCAAACAACACAAACTAAACCCTGATAACAGTGATAACAATGAGGACACCCACCTTTCAGCAGTGTTTCTTTCTGACCTTCCTCCTGCTGCGTTACAGAGTCACAGACTGATGTAAACTGACATCTGATTTACAAATAAACTTCAGAAAATCAGGGTGTGAAGCAGGTGGAGGTTTTACATGTTTAGTCCATTCACACGGTTAATTTCTGTAGGCAAATGTTCTCCTGGTTCTGTCCTTTTCCAGGGAGACCAGAGCCCAGGGTTAGGGTATTTATATAAGAGCACAGAGCCTTGTCAGCGGTTAGTGATCTGTTCATTAAGGGGAACATTTATCAGAATTCAAATGATTTTTATATAATCAGAGACAGGTGTGTATTCAAATCAGATAAAGTGACTGAGCCCAGAGCGGCTGTCCTCGTTATGAGTCTGCAGATAAATGATGTGAGAAAAGAAGACGTGTGGTTTGGTTCTGTGGTTGGACCGTCATGCAAATAATGATTAACAGCAGACACTTTTGACAGACATCAGCAAAGATTATATGCAATATAAATATATCTCAATAATAAAATTCCATATCATGTGTTTATGTTCTCTGTGTTCTGATTCGTCCAGGGAAACAGGGTGGGGGCAGGAAGAGGTTTGACCAATCAAAGCAGAGGGTGTTATCATACTGGTATATGGTCATACTGGGAGTACCTCTGCTGTTTCAGCCCGATCTCACGAGGATTCGTGAAACTGTCACGTAAATTTTTGTTTCGGCTTCGTGCGCACCAACACGATTTCGTCATGTTTTTCGTGCCGCTCACCACGAAATGCACACCAATGTATTTTAAACGGCGGACTTTTCGTGCCACTCAGAACGTATTTCAAAAGAATGTGTATATTATATTTTTAATGTAAAACCGCGGCGAATCCAACGCTATATTTTGCATGACATCGTCCCTAAACATAACCCTAACCATAACCCTAACCATAACCTAACCATAAGCCGGTGGTACACTTACCAATTTGCATAGGAATTTCAAGAATGTCCGGCGGCCGGCGGCCGCAAACGCGATCACACAAGCAGTATACGCCGATGGACAGCTTAGATCGTCATGAATCCGCCGGTATAAACCACTTTCAGATGTGATTACCACAGCGAAAAACATTTCGTGATGAGCGGCACGAAAAACATGACGAAATCGTGTTGGTGCGCACGAAACCGAAACTAAAACTTACGTGACAGTTTCATGAATCCCCGTGAGACCGGGTTGGCTGTTTCTACTGAGAGCAGGGACATCAGTGTGCTGCAAGAAAAAACAATGAGGATAAAGGCTAAATTTTCAAAAGGAAAAACAAGAAAAACATTGACGGAGTAATTCTGTAGCTCTGCTGCTCTCTGCTGGTCAGAAACATAAATTACACCCACATAGAAGGAATTCAGACTAAAATCATGATTTAATTCCACCAAACAGACACGTTTAGTTTTAAATTCTGTGTATTGATCCTCTGATGTCTGCTCTGGTTTCAAAGCAACACAGCCAGCAGGTTACATCAATAAAAACCTGGTAGAAACACACACACACAGGAGAAAATGCAAAACTCACACACACACCATAACTTGTGGGGACATACAATTGACTCCCATTCATATCTAACCCCTAACCAAACCCTAACCCAGACCAAAACAATGGCTAACCCTAAAGAAACTTTTTTGCACTTTTACTTTTTTCAGTAACAACAACATGGCCAAGAAAACACTGTTTAAACTTGTGGGGACCGAATGAGGTCCCAACAAGTGACATAGTTTCCAGTTTTCCTACAGTTGTGGGGACATTTGGTCCCCACAAATCATGGCTTGGACACACACACACACACACACACACACACACACACACACACACACACACACACACACACACACACACACACACACACACACACACACACACACACACACACACACACACACACACACACACACACACAAATAGCAGCTCTTTTTACAGCAAACAGAAATAAAACCGTCGATGAAAAATGATCACAACAAACAAAAACACAAAACATTTAAAAAACAAAACAAATCCCTCCTGTTGTTTTTGCCCATTAAAGGGAATTCCACTGAAACTGACACCTTATTATTGTCATAAAATGAGGAAATCTGCTTTGTTGAGATGGTTAAAGGTGAAAACAAATGAACAGAAATGAAAGGAAAATTCTCTCCTGTACTTCTGGTTGGTTTTTCACTGAACAACAACCACTTTAATAGGAATACCTGAGCAATCTGATGCAGGACAAACACTTTTTCTAGGTTAAAATTTGGCAAAATCTGATGAAATATTAGAAGAACATTCCAATGTGATACAGTTTAATACAGCAGTAGGTCACCAGGTAATTTCTCGACAGGAGATTAAATTAAAAACAGCAGATTTTAGTCGTAACAACACTACAGTTTGATCACAGAGATGCTCTACAGTTTGTCTCAGAGCTTCAGACTGAGCAGGAGATTCTAGTAAAGTGTATTAACTGTCCATTAAACTGAACCTTCTCCTTCTTAAAAATGTCTGGAATGAACATTTCTGGAACTACGAGGCTTTAAAACAAACACAAACACAAAAAACACAACACAAACAGTCCCATTATGCAATAATACAGCATGAAAGCCTTCAGATCAAATTAACATTGAGCTGAAAACTAATCTTCCCTTCTTGAGTCGTCACAGCTTTAAACTCTGCTCTGAGAAGTCACACATCCAGTGCTAATGCATCTAAATTATCAATTCATAAGAAATGATCTAGTCTAAAATGCCAACCAGGAGCTTTCAGGACCCAAAACTAACAGATGAACCTGAGAAATACAGAAAACCATCACATCTGATGAAGGAAAACGAGATCCAGTCTGGCTGTTTCATAAAGGAGTTAAATTATTAAAAATAGAGCCGACAGAGTTGTTATAACTGATAAAAAATCTACTAAAACTCCAGCTCTAAGAAACAAAATCATCATTAGAGTGTTCTACTGAGATGAATCTGAGTTTTAAAGCCTGGATTCAGCCGACAGGACGGAGAAAATGACCAAAACAAGAGCAGAAACATGAGATAAGTTTGAATAAGTCGATACAAATGTTGAGGACGCCTCTGATTCCTCACAGAAACAAACAGCGACAGGTTTAAAACAGAAACAGCCGTTAAACATAACAGAATATAGACAGAAAAACAGCCGTTAAACATAACAGAATATAGACAGAAAAAAAGCCGTGAACCGCAACAGAATCCAGCTGCAGACTGGTTTTACTAAGCTTGACCTCCAGAATTCCAGAAGGACTCACAGCTCCGTCTTCTGCCCAGACAGAGGCACCTGAGGCTGGATCTCGTCGTCCGTGGTGGCGCCTCCGTCCATCCCTCCATCTGTCCTCTCCACCGGGACTTTGCTCTTCTTCTTCACCTTCTTCTTCTTCTCCGAGCCGCCGTCCCCTCCGTCTACCCCGTCCTCCCCTCTTCCCTTCCCCTTCTTTCCTCCCTTCTTCTTCTTCTTCTTCTTCTTCTTCTTGTCCTCTGCGATGGCTGCCTGGTCTCCCTTCTTCCTGCCAGAGTATTCCTCCTGCAGACAGGCTGGAAGGCAAAGAAAACACATTCTGGTTCAAATCAGAGAGAGTCTCATTACTGCAGAATAAACTCCTGCAACAACAATCAACATTTAGTGAACAGTTCTGGACATACAATTCGGTTTTATGAATATTTTTCACATATCTTTGGTTTCTTTTATCATAAATTTACAGAATATTGTTGAGTGTTAATGCATTTTTTCAAAATTCATAGCATTTTCTTGTATTTTCTTAATAATCTCCGTCACAGTTCACTTTTTCATCACATTTTATCCATATTTTTTGGACATTATCAGACATTTTGTGGTAGTTTTTAGAGATTTTTCCGACACTTTCCGGCACTTTTTAGACATTGTTTTATTTTCTCATAATTTATATAATTTAGTTTTAGTTATAATTTTTCGAAATTAGTTTTAATTTTCAAAATTTTTTGGACATTTTCTTCACAATTTATCAATATTTGTGGGACATTTTTGTAAATTTCTTAGCAGGATTTGAGTTTTATTCATATTTTTGGTTGATTTTATTTTTCAGACACTTTCTTGCGCATTTTAGCAAAACCAACATTTGTTTTGACATTTACCGTAATTTCTGGACTATAAGTCGCTACTTTTCTCTCACGCTTTGGACCCTGCGGCTTAAACAACGATGCGGGTAATGTACAGATTTTTACGTGCAGCTTCATGCCATCATTAAGTTTAGCCTCGTCACATCAGACCAATAAAATTACCAAACAGGTCACAGTGGACCATTGACAAATCAAACACACACTAAATTCTTCAGATCAGTCATTTTGTGAGAAACGCGTATGATGCAGCTGTTGCAGGCAGAGCCTGTTCTCCTTTAACCAAGGCAGTTTACGGTGTGTGTGTGTGTGTGTGTGTGTGTGTGTGTGTGTGTGTGTGTGTGTGTGTGTGTGTGTGTGTGTGTGTGTGTGTGTGTGTGTGTTCTTGTACTTGCTACATGGTGAGTACCATTTTCTGCATTTAACTATCAAAGTGAGGACATTTTTACAAAGTGAGGACATTTTGGCCGGTCCTCACTTTGAAACAGCCATGTTTGAGGGTGAAGACTTGTTTTTAGAGAACAGGTATGAATTGAGGTTTGGTTAAGGTTAGGGTAAGGATTAAGTTTAGGCCATCAGTTGTGGTGGTTAAGGTTAGGGTAAGGCTCTAGGAAATGCATTACGCCTATGGTAATGCCTATGCATTACCTATGCATAGGCATTACGCCTATGGCGTAATGCATTACGCACTAAGATAGAAGTACAAACATGTGTGTGTGTGTGTGTGTGTGTGTGTGTGTGTGTGTGTGTGTGTGTGTGTGTGTGTGTGTGTGTGTGTGTGTGTGTGTGTGTGTGTCTGTGTGTGTGTGTGTGTGTGTGTGTGTGTGTGTGTGTGTGTGTGTTGCAGAGATGAGTGTGGAAACGGAGGCAGAGTGAAATACACCACGATGATATACAATACAATAAAAAACTTAAAGATAAGTTTTAGTGCTAGCACGCTAGCTTAACACGTTGGGGTTGGCAGCGTGAAGTGACTCCATGTGTTTCACTGCCGTGTTGCAGGCACTGTTCAGAAAAAAGTATGTATTTAATTACAAGTTAAATCGTTCTGTGCAAATATCTCATGTTACAACGTGGACACCTGCGGCTTATAGTCAGATGCGGCTTATAAAACCTTTTTCTTTTTAAATTTAGTGGGTGCGGCTTATTTTCAGGTGTGCTCAATAGTTTGGAAATTACGGTAATTTTTTTAAGAAATATTTTTTCACAAATTTTTGGGACTTTTTTTAGTGCAAATGTCATGAATACTGTTGAGTTGAAATGTATTTGTTAAAAGTATTTTTCAGAATTCATAAAATTTTGGGGATATTTAATCATTTCTAATGAATCTGATGATTTCTGCCTTTGATACATGCAGTGATTCTGATGATTTTTCAAATGTAATCTGTTTTTCTAACCTGTCGGGAGGTTTTTTTTTTAAAGACGTAAAAAAGAGAAAGAGGAAAGAAAATCTGAATTGAAAAAACAGAAAGAGCAGCAGGAGGTAATGAAAGTATGAAGATCAGGTGTGTTACCTGTGTCCTGTCCTTTCAGAACATGTTTCTCACACAGATATGTGGTCAGGTCCTCCTCCTGGCTGCCTTTATACCAGTCTTCAATCACGTCCTCATACTGCTCCACCAGAACGTCACACTGACAACACACAGAGATCATTGTGGGAGTTAGGGTTAGTAGCAACGGGTACCATGACAACGACCAATCAGGAGGTTTGAAGGAATTCTGGACAGACTTTTAGATTTTAACTAGCTTCAACTGATTTTAAACAAATCTTGAGTCATTTTGGACAAATTTCAAACTAATTCTAGATCACGTTCAGACAGTTTATTTTGGACACTTTTTAGCTCACTGTGGAGTAGTTTGGAGCTATTCTGGACCATACTTCATCTGACCACAGAATCTTCTTCCACTTCATGTCTGTCCACCAGTTCTTGGGGCTAACCTCTGTCTCTGATTGGTCAGGTTCTTCTTGACAGCCTTGTAGGACCTTCAGCTATGATCTAAAGTCTGGTGTAACACTGGACACCAGTTTGGTTTGACCACTGTGACTGAAGCTCCTGTCATGTCTTCAGCGGTTTTCCTGTGATCAGGATGAGGTCATAGGGTTAGGGTTTATCCTCTTAGACGTCCAGATGTTGGTTTGTCTTCCAGCTGTTGGTTGGAAGGACTTCATCTGCACTTTCTGGATGTTTCCAGCATTAGGTTCCTTGTTTTATCCATTTTTCTCTCTCTCTCTCTCTCTCACTGAAGAACTTTCTAATGTTCTGGTACATGAAGCAGCAAAAACTGTGTCTTTAATAAAAACCTTCATCAGTTGATCACTGGAACCAGAATGACCCAAAACTGATGTGTTCAGTATTCTGGATGTGACTGGACTAAAATAAACTGAAGACCTCAGAGTAGTTTTAAATGTGATATTTCACAAACATACAGGGCGTCCCAACACTTTTATCCACCACTGTATGTTAGTTATGAACAGACTGAGCAGGAGATTCTAGTTAGTTATTGTTATATCACCTGTTTCTTCAGGTCAGCTACTTCTGCTGAGGTCTCGTTCCAGAGCTCAAAGGGAATATCCATCACCACGTTCACTCCTTTGTTCACCAAACCATGCAGGGTGGAGAAGGTCTCAGACATGCCCTGTTAGATAAGAACCATTACAACATACATGGGCCAGTGTTAGATAAGACCTTACACATCCAGGTGAACCAGACCTACCTGTAGCTCTACAGGCAGGTAGATGTACAGGCAGATGAGTCCACAGGTAGGTGAGTCTGCAGTAGGGCTGCACGATATATCGAAAAAGCAATAATGGTAGGTGCGATAATTTTATGATTATTATATGTATAAATCATGCTCAAGACGTTTTCTTGTAAATAGCACTTGCTATTGGCTCTAAGTGGTCCCTTACTCTTTCTCAACGGAAAGGGAAAGCGCCACAACACAACATGGTAGGATACAAAAAGACGACCGTAACGAACAACTTGTGCCTAAAAAACACTGCATTGGGAGTACTACGGCTTTAGGAGACAGGACGAGTCACAGACGCAAGTACTTTGCAAGTCACGCCAAAAAATTGTGACACAGTACAAATCTGCACAGCCACCTCAACCACAAGGAACTGTATGCCTTTTTCTTACAATCTAAAACACCACGAGCTACTCCGATGAAGGCAGACAAACGAAAGGCAAGCGCACAGACAACAATTGGTGAAAGTTTTTCTCCTGTTACGCTGTATGAAAAAACTTCCAAGCACCACCAAGGTTTAACTGTGGTCATTATACGTTATATCGTGAAATGCACACTCTCTGTTGATGTCATGTGCAAAGAACGTTTTTTGGATATGCTAAAAGAATTCGACGGCAGATACCAAGTGCCATCACAGAACTATTTTTCCCAAGTCGTCATTCCGCAGATGTACGAGGCATGCTTGGGGTCTGTAAAAGCGGAGCTGAATAATGTGGACTTCTTTGGATGAAAGACCAATATCACAATATACATTTATATCGCAGTTCTTGACACCCATATCTTGAACCATCAAATCCTTCTCTCCACAAATCCTTCTCTCCACACTCTCTGAGCTCGGCATCTCAGGTTCTGTCCTGTTGTGGTTCAAGGTCACATGTCCTATCAACAGGGGTCCCTCAGGGCTCAGTGCTTGGTCCCTTACTCTTCTCTCTGTACACCACCTCACTTGGTGCAGTGATCCGCTCCCATGGCTTCTCCTACCACTAATCCTACACTCAGCTTTCCTCTCTTTTCCACCTGACGACAAAACAGTTTCAGCTCGGATATCAGCATGTCTGGCTGATATCTCCACATGGATGAAGGAACGGCACCTTCAGCTGAATCTGTCTAAGACTGAATTCATGGTCTTTCCAGCTTGTCAGTTGCAGCCAGAATCAAATTCAAAACTCTTCTCCCGGCTTACAAAACATTTACAAGAACGACCCCAGCCTACCTGGATTCCCTGATCCAGGTCTACTCCCCTGATCCAGGTCTACTCCCCTGATCCAGGTCTACTCCCCATGTGAGAGAGGCCTGGTGCTTCCAGCCCAGCACCGCTCGAAATCTCTAGCCAGACTCTTCTCCTCTGTTGTTCCCAAATGGTGGAACAAACTACCAAACTCTGTGCATTCTGCCGAGTCCCTTTCTACAACTGAAGACTCAATTGTTCAGAGAACACCTAGGCACTTGGAGGCTGGTCCAAGTGCCTCTCCAAGTCAGATGGTCCAAAACCCAGCATTTATTTACACAACTTGATGGCAACACACACAATTTTGATGGCAACACCTTTGACCAATCACACTTACGACAGGTTTTTCCTTATGTCTGAATTCTTGCTTGTGTTGTACATCACTTTGGACAAAAGCGTCTGCTAAATGAAATTGTAGAATTGTAGAATATCGCACATTGCACATATTTCCAATATCGTGCAGTCTACAGGTAGGTGAACCTGACCTACCTTGGCAAAGCGGTTGCTGCCAGTCCTCTCTTTGTGCAGGTTGTACTCCAGCAGCCTCTGACAGACATTTTCTACGACCTCGATGAACCTCAAGTCTCTGTGGACAAACACACAGCAGTTAGAGACGTCTGGAGAGATAAACCTTGTTAGTGTTCCTGACAGAGTTCTGGACAAAAAACCCTGTTAGTGTTCCTGACACAGCTCTGGAGACAAACCTTGTTAGTGTTCCTGACAGAGTTCAGTGTTTCTGTTTCTTCCAGCCTTCTGCTCCTGTGAAGGTCGACTTCCACAGCTTCTGTCTGTGGTCTGTCTGTTCTCTTGTCTGACATCTTGACTGATTCACACTGAGAATGTCTGATCATCTACAGATCTGATCTGATAGATTATAAACCTGAAGATGTGCACATTTACTGTGGAAGTTCTGAGATAGAATATTTAACATCTGGTTTAATATTTACCAAGGAACACATGAGACTAACCCTAACTTAGACTTCATCTGGGACTATCTCCAGAGTTCCAGCTCCTTGAAGTCCATAGAGGTGGGTTCAGATTTATCATTTTTTAATGGACTTTTCCCATCATTTCTGATCCTCAGAACTTCATCAGTCAGCAGATAGAACCATGACATTTAGAAGGAGAAACATCTGAGTTCTGGTAAAAACTGACACCAGATCAGTTTAAATCCATCCAGGAGTCTTTAGAATAAGAACACATTTCCGTTTCTATTTTAATCACAGGATTTTAAATATTCAAGTAACTAAAGAAAAACCGTCACATTGAAGAAATTTCTGAACCCTGAATATGTTTTTTCTTCATTTTATCTGTAACAAACTTTGTGTTTCAACAGTAAAACTGCGGCAGTTTATTGACAAAAAATTATTGAAACCTTCCACAATTTCCTCCTTATCTCTAATTGATGTGTTTTTTTCTCTTCAAAATACTCTGGATAACAAAAGCTCTTAACTCCCCTTCCAATGACAGTATTCAGTACATTCCACATATCTTTAATATTATTTCTTTTGCTATTTAATTGTTTTGTGTAATAATCTTTTTTGCAATTTCTCATGATTGTAATTAATTTGTTTTTGTATTTTTTGTACCTTAATTCAGCCTCCTTGGTTCTGTGTTTAAGAAATACTCTATATAAATGATTTTTCTTATTGCATGCATTCCGTAATCCTTTGTTAACCATGGAGTATTTATGTCCTGTTTTTTTCTAAGCTTTTTAATAGGACAATTTTTGTCATAAAGTCCAACAAATATTTCCAAAAAGGAGTTGTAGGCTGCATTTACCTCCCTCTCAGCATAAACAGATTCCCAGTTTTGAGAAGCCAAGTCATTCTTGAATGCCATTATTGATTGTTCAGTTGTAACCCTGTTATAACAAAAACTATTTTGGACTTTAGTTTTACAGTAAACATCATAAACCATAAAAATCGGCAAGTGATCACTTATATCATTTAACAACAAACCGCTGATTATATTATTATCTAGTAAATTAGTGTATATGTTATCTATTAAAGAGGCTGTGCTTTTGGTTATTCTAGAAGGTTTTGTTATCAAGGGGTACAGATTTATACTGAACAATTCCTCAATAAAATCTCTTGTGGGGATATGATTTTTTGCTTTTAGTAGATTTACATTATAGTCTCCGCACACAAGGATATCTTTTTTAGACTTATTATTAAACATTTTAACCATCCAATTTTTAAATTCATCTATTTTTATTTTTGAGGATCTGGCTTCCTGTAAATGCCGCTTACAAAAATATTTTTCTATGTGGCAATATAATTTCTACAGTAATGCATTCGAAGAGATCTTCAATAGCTAGCGACATAGTTTCCACAATTCTACAGTCAATGTTTTTATCAATAAGTAATGCAACCCCACCTCCTTCTTTACACAATCTATTTGTACAGAACATTTCATAACCATTTATATGAAATTCATTTCCTCGTTTCTCATTTATCCATGTCTCTGACATTGCTATCACGCTGAATTTTGATTTAAATTGCTTCAGATAGTCAATAATAATTTCAAAATTGGCATATAAACTTCTGCAGTTAAATGAATTAGTGACAGTTTATTATCTAGTGTAATTGTATTACTAAATGTATTCTCTGTATAATATAAACAATTATTGCCAATGCTTTGAAATATATTACTATCTGGATCAATCTGATTCATCATGCTGTGCGATCTATAATCGATTATCTCTGACAAATTAAATTCTGAGTTTGTAAAACCTAAATTTATGCCATCATCCTCTTCAGATGAAGTATCCTCACTGCTGGAATTGTCCATAATTTACAATCTCAGAGGCATGGAGAATAATGGGGTGGAGGGTCCGTGAATGAGGGCCATAGACAAACAGACAAACCACAAAAAAAAACAAAAAACAACAACAAACAACAAAAACAAAACAAAAAAACAAAACACAAATTCCCACACATCCAAGTATACACATTCAAAGATTGTGGCACTGACTACTATATCAGTATATTGAAATTATTTATTACTGCTGTTTTCTTTAACATAACAAAAATAAACAATTCATTCTTAACTGTCAAGGAAAATTATGATTATCATTCTCAAGGTCTTTGATGCATGACCGACCGCATCCACCGTTGCGACAGTTCGCGTCAGAGAATCTGCGTACTGTCACCGCTTTTCGGCAAACACTTCAATACGCGTTTTTTTTTTTTTTTTTTTGGATTTGGCAGGAGTTGGTCGTCCGTAATTTGCTTTTGGAATGTACTGAATACTGTCATTGGAAGGGGAGTTAAGAGCTTTTGTTATCCAGAGTATTTTGAAGAGAAAAAAACACATCAATTAGAGATAAGGAGGAAATTGTGGAAGGTTTCAATAATTTTTTTGCCAATATCGGACCTGAACTAGCACAGAAAATTCCAACAGACAATGTAACAATTGAAAATTTGATCTATGTTAATCCAGATTCTATGTTTCTCACTCCTATTATTGAGGAGGAAGTGCTGAATACTATTAAGAATTGTCATAACAAGACTTCACGTGATACCAACGATATTGCCATGAAAACTATTAAAAGGGTAGCGGAAGAAATTATTGAACCATTTACGTATATTTGTAAGTCATCTTTTCAAAGTGGTCAATTCCCATCCAGTATGAAAATTGCGAAAATTATTCCGATGTATAAATCTGGTGATAAACACAGTTTTAACAACTATCGCCCTGTATCTCTGTTGCCGCAGTTCTCCAAAATACTAGAAAAATTATTTGACAAAAGATTGCGTAATTTTATTGATAAATGTAATTTATTATCTGAAAGTCAATATGGATTTAGAAAAGGTAGGTCAACATCTCTTGCCTTAATTGATTTAATGGAGGAAATCTCAACTTGTATGGATGCTAATAAATTTGTCGTAGGAATTTTTATAGATTTGCAAAAAGCATTCGACACCATCGATCATCAAATCTTAATTAAAAAAATGGAGAGCTACGGCATCAGAGGAATAGTCAAACAATGGTTACAAAGTTATTTGACTGAGAGACTTCAATATGTGCATATGGACCAAAATAAATCAGGGTATAGGAATGTAACATGCGGGGTTCCACAAGGATCAATACTGGGTCCCACTTTATTCATAATGTATATTAATGACATGGTTAAAATATCCAAATTGTTTAAATTTGTACTTTTTGCAGATGATACAAATATAATATGTTCAGGGCATGATATGGAACAACTTTTGGTGCAGATAACGGTTGAATTAGTTAAACTAAAGAAGTGGTTTAATGCCAATAAATTATCCTTGAATTTAAAAAAGACAACACTTATGTCATTTGGTCAAAAAAGACATAATACACCTGTACAAATTATCATTGACATCACTATTGAGAGAGTGAAACAAAATGTATTTTTAGGTGTTGTAATTGATGAAAAGATATCATGGAAACCACATATTAGTTATTTGCAAACAAAAGTTGCCAAATGTGTCGGCATTATGAGGAGAGCTAGTCATGCTCTTCATCATGGTGCACTACTTATTTTATATAATTCATTTGTAATGTCATATCTAAATTACTGTGTTGAAGTCTGGGGTAATTGTTATAAAACCAATTTACTTCCTCTAATTGTATTACAAAAGCGGGCAATAAGAGTTGTGCATGGTGTACAGTATTATGACCATACTAATCCTCTTTTTCTAAAATTGTCTAATCTGAAACTATATGATTTGGTCGATTTTAAAACAGCACAAATAATGTTTAAGGCATCTAGAAACTCTCTTCCTGCAAATATACAAAGTCTTTTTCATGATAGAAATATCCATCATTCTTATTATTTGAGAGGAACTAACATGCTTTATCAACCAAAAGTGAGAAGTACTTTAAAATCAATGTGTATTTCTGTTCGTGGAGTTTAATTATGGAACAAACTTATAGAAGATGATAGAACGTGCAAAAATATTAATCAGTTTAAAAAAGCATTTAAAAGGAATGTCATGTTGAAATATTTGCAACAGAGCGACTGATGCCTTTGGCTGTGTGGATGTGTACGGGCACTGGAAAGTGCTTACACACATTCGATGATGATGATGATGGTGATGTTGATGATGAGTTGGGTGGGGGTTAGAGTCAGTGATGATGGGCCCGTCTGTCTTTGTATGTTTATCTTTGTAGTTAGTTGTTTTTTGTTTTTTTCTTGTATTGTTGTATTGTAATGTTTCGGTGATGGTGAGTGGGGGGTTGGAAATTTAAAAGCTTTTGCTTCATCCATCCCCTTTTCAAACCAAGATATAATTTTATGTCTGTTGTCCAAAGAGCTGTGTGCAGGTTGAAATAAATTTACTGAACTGAACTGAAATTTTTGGTAGTCCGTACAAATTTCTGGTCGTCCGTAATTCGCGGCATTTTTTTTTTAGTTGAAGCAAAAAATAAAATTGATTAAAAAGTCACGTTTTTTAAAATCTTTAATTATATCTTGTGTAACTTTAATACTACACTCCAGTAAGACTTAGATCATCATCCTGAGATCATTATGATCACTTTTAATATGGCAACTCTACAGAAATAACATTGAAAATTTAAATGTAGCATCAAGTCCTCCAGTAGCACTGAGATCATCATCCTGAGATAATTTTTAACATAACAACTATGTACATTATTACTAGTATCATCTATCTAACATTGCACATCATCACTGACACCAGCATCAGCAGCTTGACCAGCATCCTCAGACTCAGAGCTGTCCTTGGCAGCTTTGGGTTTTTCACCCCCTGTATGTATCTCCACATAGTTAGCACAAAGTCTCTTAGTTATCACAAAAATGTCACAAAAATGTCATACCAAAAAAGTCCTAAGACCACATCATCCCTGAGAATATTCCTTGATAACAAAAACCAAGCGTCTGCCCTAATAACCTGTGTGATCCAAACTGAGACCTGTGTGGAGATGTGGGAATCGAACCTCCAAACATCGAATAATAGGAAAAATCGGAAATGAAACTCTTCATTGTCCATTATAGCCCCCTCTGTACTGTCATTCAATGATCGAAGCGAGACCCCTAAGGAAAGTTGGGAACCGAAGCAATAAATATAAATAAATGGTTAGTCGGAATCGACATCGCTCAACAGCCACACGAACCCCAACCGGAAACTGAAACCTGCGCGAAAGCGATGCGCAATGACACAAGATGGCGGCCTCCTGCAGGTTGAGAACCGAGAAGTTATTTGTTGTTTTAAATTGGTAAGAAATCATTTAGTATGTCTTTCTGAGCGGCGGTCATCCGGGCGGACGAGCAAGAATGTAGATATTGTAATGATGAGTCGTCCGGCCGAGTTTCAAGTCGCTACGGACGAGCAGACGAGCGCGAAGGTCCCACACTGCAACAAAACTAAAAAAAAAAATTGCTTCATTTCTGAGTAGACACACACTTATAGAGTTAAAAACAGGCAGAACACCAGGAGGCAAACTGTGTTTGTGACCCCCATTAAACTATAAATATAAAAAAATCCGGTGTAAAACTGTCACAAGAGCCAAAACTTAAAAATGGCCCAGAAATGGTCCTAAATGACATAAACCCTTCCTGAACGTGACTCCAAATTTTCTGAGTGTACCTGAAGTATTTTACCTCCCCTACAGAAGCTGAGCTCTGTTCTCTCTGTTCTATAATACAGTGGGTAGGGAAAGTATTCAGACCCCTTGAACTTTTTCACTCTGTGTCATTGCAGCCATTTGCCAAAATCAAAAAAGTTCATTTTATTTCTCATTAATGTACACTCAGCACCCCATCTTGACAGAAAAAAACAAATGTAGAAATTTTTGCAAATTTATTAAAAAAGAAAAAGTGAAATATCACATGGTCAGAAGTATTCAGACCCTGTGCTCAGTATTTAGTAGAAGCTCCTTTTCAGCTCGTACAGCCATGAGTCTTCTTGGGAATGACGCAACAAGTTTTTCACACCTGGATTTGGGGATCCTCTGCCATTCTTCCTTGCAGATCCTCTCCAGTTCTGTCAGGTTGGATGCTGAAGTTAAACCAAACAGATGAACAACTTACGACTTGTTGTATTTGATGGGCGGCGCTCCCTTTCCGTCGATAAAGCGATAGTTTCTGTCGATCACCTCTTTGGTTTTTCCTGTTTCCTCAAACGCTGACTTCATTTCAATGCTGACAAACTTACAGACTGAAGAAACAGAAAAAGGAGAAAGAATCTAATGAAAATCTACAGCTTCTCCTGGTTTACATGGAGAATTTATTTCACTACAGATGAACTGATGTTTTAGGGTTAGACCACCAATGACATGACATGTCTGCTTCATTCTGTAGTCTCAGATCTGCAATAAACAGCTGGATTCTGTTTTATATATTACATCTATCTATCTATATGGATTATCAAAAAGACAAAAACAAATCAAAAAAAGCTAAATAAATATGAAAGACTGAAAAAGAAGACAAAAATCAGGATAAAAACTTGTCACACAATCTTTAAATACAAAATAAAACAGAAGAAGTGAAACCAACAGTCTTTAAAGACTGAAATAAGCTAAAAGAGGAAACTGGAGAATATTTGACATTTTCCCTGTTAACCCTCAAGCGATCGAGTGTTGTCATTTATGACCCCAGCCATATCATTATATTTGCCGTTTTTATATCTTTTATCTGAAAAATATTTCCTACCATGAATTTAATCTACTTGTCCTACAGCTGCTCATAGTTTTTTGTAGAGATCGGCCAACTGGTGTCACAAGGATAATGGAAACTTGTCTGGGGTCACTTATGACCCAGAAAGATGTTTAGGTTTTTCACTATTGTAGGCCTTAGTTTTATTTATTTATTTCTACCTCTAATCGCTATATTTCAGTGTTTTGCACTATAGCTGGCAGACCTACATTTTTAGCCACAGCTGCCCTGGGGCAGACTGACTGGCTGCCAATCCACTCCTACAACCCCTCTGACCACCACCACCATTACACAGCACACACATTCATACACCAGTGGAAGTGGCAGCACTGGAGCTCAGGTGGGAAAAGTGTCTGAGCCACAGCCGCCCCTAATCTAAATACTTCTCTGCATGTTACATCGCACACATACAGACAAGATGTTTGTGTAGATTTAGTTTTTATGTACTTTTGATTTACTATTGAGGAAACAAAAGGAATAAAGTTTTAAAAGAAGTGGCAGACAAAGCGTGTCTAAATAAATGTTATTGCGTTCTTACAATGCATCATGTTGTTCATCTGGTTTTACTTTAGCTCTGAGTCAAAAATGATTAAAATCTATCAATAATAAAAGAAGGTTATTTTAGAATATCCATCTTAAACTGCAGGGGAGTGGAATAGGTAAGAAAGCACAAAGTAGACGTATTCCTGTGTAAAATATAGTGGGGTCATAAATGACCCCAGTCAGTCATTTTAGTCGCTAAAATAGCTTGTTCGTTTGAGGGTTAAAAAGACTAAGACTACTAAATGCTTTAAATATATGAAGCAAAACTTCAAAGTTTGGAGAAATTTGATTTTTGACACATAGATCGACTGATTAATGATCATTTCTCATAGTTTGTCCAGAATTACATTCACATAATAATGTCAAAAACACACAAACTAAAGCTTCACATGTTGTATTTTCTAGTTTCTGCCTGCATATTTCCAAAATTTCTGATATTTTATTATGTGATATTGTAACAGTTTTGTGATTATTTTTTGACATTTTCAAGATCAAAATGCTGATTTTTAGTTAAATGAACAAACAGTGAAGCTTTCCATCCATATTTAGACAACATTTGGTCATTTCTATGGATACTGGTCAGATAATAAATAATAAAACACTGATTATTATTTATTTATGGTGATCAAACATGGATTTATAAACCACTGGCAATTGCTGAATTGTCGTCCCTAACCCTAACAAGGGTTAGCCCTTGCATACGCACAAGTTGACCAGGTACCGGTTTTATTCAGCTTTAAGATCATTTATTAGAAGTTTTATCCAGCAGTTATTCTCTAGCTGACAGTAAACTACAGGCAGCTTCAGGCGTGTAGTCTCTGTGGTCAAACACACGCAGATAAAACTGTGAAATATAAGTGTTGTTAACCCTACTGGGATCTTCTACAGACCCTCAGACCTGGTTTAGAGGACCAGAACCTCCTAAATGAGACTGTTACCTTCACATTTGTTGGGCAGATGAACCCAGTCGTCGTCTCCTGTATCCTTCGCCGCTCCCACCGACCAAAACACCAACAAAAAACACACGTCGACGGCTAAAACCATCCCGTCTGCCGAGTTATTCTCCTTATCTTCTGGTTCACGAAAACTCCGCACAGAACCACCGTTATTTCCCCGTTTTTCACACCCTTCTACAGTTCATATCAGCAGCCACTTCCGAAAACACACTTCCGCTTTGGCGTCACGTACGCCCCGCTCTGAGCCAATCAGAGAGGAAGAAGTGGCATCAGCTGGACCAATGAGAGGCCGAGGAGGGACAGACTAAACAGGAGGAGAACTTTTGGAGATTTATTTATTTAATATGCTCAAATAAATACGTAGCAGCGTAATATCACACAGGCCGAACTAAAAATATGTATCTGCTGATAAAGATTGTTTAAATGCAGTTTATTTGGTTGACACAAACTTAACTTATAGCTAAGGAACTTGAGATTTCCTTGGCTTTGGGTTAACTCCTCGTTATTTGTTTTACAGCAAATTAAAGAAAATGTACTAAAGGACACACATATAATAATATAATTGAGAATAAATGGAGTGTGGACAACTGAGTTTAAAGCTACAGATACTGAAACAGCTCATTAGGGCAGAATAAAACCATCAGTTATACAGTCATGGATGCATTAAATACATAATTATGATTAAGAAATAATAATAAAAAAAATATGCCAAAAATAAAGGAGTAATCAAGAAAACATTGTTATTTTTTAGGACATATAATCATTGCGTGAATTGTTTTTGTTTTGTATTCACATCCATAAATATTTATAATTTATTTTCACAATGTCCTTGATGCAATTAGTTTATATATAGTATGTATGATGAAAAAAAAGATAAGATAATCCTTCATTAATCCCAAATGTTGGTTTTTGCAAAGATTCTGTTAAGTGCCGAAAATATAAAACATCCATAATATACACATCTGTCTGAAATATGTCAGATGTATGTATGTCTTAGTAATAATTTTGACAAACTCAGTCTAAGTTGAGTTGCAACTTTCAGCTCCATCCAGCAGAGGGCGCTGTACCCAAACATACAGGGCTGACAGGAATCAGTGGTTATATAACAGCTATCTATCTATCAGAGTTTCCTCTTGCTTCATCCCAGACCAGGCTGAACGGAGGATGAGATGGACGGATGGTTGATGCAGCAAAGCTCTCCATCTCGTAGTGGATCCAACCCTCTTCTGTGGTCAGGAGTTCTGGGTAGCAACCAGAATAATCAGACTAAGGACACTGAGTTAAACCCTTTTACCTAAATGTCGTCTGATGCAGGATGATGGTTCACCCATGATAACCTTCGACTGTTCACCAAAGGGTTTGTAGAAACTGGAGCTTCCTGTCTGAAAGGATGAGGTGATGTGGTCCTAGCATGTGGTCCTAACCCTCCTGGCATCAAAGCATCATCATCACCTGTGTTGAACCCCAGGTCAGATAAGGAGCCCAATGGAGACAGAAACCCTAACCCCAGACAGCAGCTCTGAAACCTTAGCTAGTTCCTACGATGTGCTTCTCATTTATAGTCCAGTGGATGCAGAGCTGCTGCCTTCAGGATCAATGGGGGGTTCATCATCTCAGGAGAACACACATCAGGTTGATCTGCCATCCTTACAACAGGTGAAGTGTTTGTGGAGGATCCAGATGAAAGGTTTCAGCATCTGATGAGGTTTCCTCCGGGGTAACTTCATTCTGAGGAGATCCTGGAGTAGATCCAGACCTCTGTGGAGGGCTACATATCTCATCTGGCCTGGAAAACGTCTCTGGGTAGAGGGACGTTTAGAGAGCAATGCGTATCCTGGTGCTTGTGTCTCGTTTTTGTAATATTTTTGTTGCTTTGTATCTCATTTGTCATTTTGTGTCTTGCTTTTGTCCTATGTGTGTGTTTCTTTGTGCATTTCCATGTGTTTGTTTGTGTGTTTCTAAGTGTTTCCATGTGTTTAAATGTGTGTTTCTGTGTGTATTTACATGTGTCTCTGTGTGTTTAAATGTGTGTAATAATAACAACATAGTGTGTGTGCTTGGAGCTACAGCGGTCCTCCGGCTGCCAACAGGACATCAGCTCTCATCGCTGTGTCTCATAGCTGAGCTTGACACTGAGTTGGTGGAAGGAGAAAGGAAAGAAAGGAGATGAAAGCTGGTTTTATTCAGCTCTGCAGCCCACACAGCGGGCAGCACACAGGGCTTTGTTAAAAATTCTCATCTCTCTGGTGCTCTCTGGCTCTGTGCTTTCAGCTCTTCCTTCAATACAATAATAATTCAGATTACATAGCAGCTGGTTGAAAAGCTCTCCGGCTCCACGGCACAAAAAGAGCAGCAGAAGAGGCAGCTTTCATCGCTTTAAACTGCTAAACTCTAAACCCAGAGAGCCACATCGACCTGATCTGTGGAAGGACACACAAACAGCCGCGTTTTGTCCCAATAAAAATGTTTGCATTGAAACTTTGGTCTCCGTTCTCCTACAGCCGAGTGTTTCAACTGAACAACTGACAGTCATACATTTATCACATGGTTTATTGACAAACGAAGCTCGGGTTTTAACCAAATATTCAGAAAACTAGGAAACGGGTGCATTTAGATCATCAGCAGGTGGCGCTGATTCTAACCTCAGGTGTGATGAAAACACTGCAGAAGAAGAAGATAGAACCAGTCAAAGCTGAAATGATAGAAAACTGAACATAAATATGGTATTTATCTTTTACAATGAGGAAAATTTGATTTCTTTATGACTTGTTTTGTTCTAAACAGGTTGTTTTAGTGTCTGGAGCTCTAAATGAGCTGCTGCTGGCTCCGCCTCCTTCAGGAAGAAGACGCTCTCTGCATCTGTAATTGATGTGCAGAGAAATATGTGCTATTTATCTGTTATTCTGAGGAAAATTCTGTTTGACTGAAGCAGATCTGAAGTTTGTCTTGTCTCTTCAGTGGAAGTTTGATTATTTTTCCACCAAGTGATCAGATTCTGGCAGTGATGCAGCTTATAGTCTGGATCCACGGATTTGTTAAAGATTTCTGTGTCGTTGCCAGATAGCAGCACGGCGTCACTGTAACCATGACAACCAGAGAACACTACATCAGCTGATTGTGATCCTACTACAAATCCACCTCTGAGGACTTATCAGGACTTATCCATCAGAAATGATCCAAAGAACAGCTGATTAAACTGTGGGGGTGTTTCTGAGCCGCCCACTACATATTTAGGTCACGTGATCCGGTATCCGTACATAACGTACACATGCAGAACACACGCCTGTGATCAGAGGAAGGTCATGTTTTAATAAAGATTTCATCCGTCGGAAATGACATGACTGAGCAGCCTTGGAGGAGGACTGAACTCTGAGTGTTTTTCTGTATATTTCTGTATATATGAAGCTATGAGACTTTAAAATGCAGCTCATTTTCCACTGAATGACCTAACCGGTGACTTTAATTTGTACAGATGATTGGCTTTGAATAAGAATCTTGTAAAATGGGGCTTAAATATGCATGTGGTGTTAACTGAGGCCAGCCCTGTTGTTGAAGCGTTTTGATTTCCATTAACTGGAGCTAACGGCCCCAGCATGACGAGGATTTCAGGATCATGAATATGCAAAGTCTGAAACCAGTTTCCCAGCAGAGGAAGGGCTTGGCCTAAATGTGGCTTCAGGAACAGGAAGAACATCTCCCCATCTTGTTCTGTCAGAAGAATCCGTCAGTCAGGAACCAGAAACACCGACTGGATGTCAATTAAACCTCAGAGAGTCTAAAAATAACCGAGCTGCAGTGCTGAGCTTCAGAGAGCACACATCTGAGCTCAGTGTCTTCAGAGGAACCAGCAGGTGTCTGGTCCTCATCAGAGATGTGGGAGTTCAGGTTGTGGATGATGGAGGAAGCTGCTGTGGTCAGAAGACAACCTCTGAGGCTGTGAAGCTTCTGTTCTCTCAGTCTGTCACCTCACATAGTTTATATTTACGTTCCATGACAGTTTAAACCCAAACGCTTCATCAGCCTCTGATAAATCTTCACTAAATCTGCTTCTCAGGTCAGTTTTTTCAGGAACGAATATTTACACGTGTTTTTCAAAGCTAGCAGCTTTTACTCAGTTTTAAAGATCATTTAGAAAAATTTTCACGTTAAAATCCAAAAATTTTGGACAACCTGGACAAATGTTGATGCTTTAAAATGCTTAAATTTATCCCCTCAAATAACTACAAACATGGCTGATTTCTCCATGAGTTGTCCATCCATCCATCCATTCTCTATACACCGCTTTATCCTCACTAGGGTCGCTGGAGCTTATCTCAGCTGACTCGGGCTGTCCAGGGGACACAGCAACTGCAACTGATGCTACAATTATAGAAATAACAGCTGAAAAGCTTCATCAGTCTCTGCTGAATCGGTCTAAATTTGCTTTTCAAACACAGAAACAAACACATTCTGACAAGCTGGAGGAGTTAAGACATGTTTTTACACTTGTCTCTCTGCTGCTACTGTGTTCTGCTTAATGAGGTTTTAACGTCCAAACTATGTTTTCATGGAGCTGATTTTATTATCATGAATAAAATCTGAAAAGAGCAGCGAGGAGACTGACAAGAGGAAGAATATCCAACTTCTGCTGGTTTTACACAAACAGGAAGCATCTCAAAATGACAAAAATGATACATAGGACTGCAAAAATGAGACACAATATGACAAAAACGAGACAGAAAACAACAAATGAGATACAAAGAAAGACAAAAAATGAGACACAAAATGACAAAAACGAGACACAAAATGACAAAAATAAGATATAAGACAACAAAAATGAAACAAAATGACAAAAATGAGACACAAAATGAGAAATATCTGTAGAATCTCCAACTTCTGCTGATTTTCCACCAACAGGAAACATCAGAACCTGTCCCAGTCATGGGACATGTCTTCATGTCTTGAAGGTTGAACAGACGACGATTATAAATGTTGAAAATCTGTCATTTCTCAGCCCAAAGACGTGTTTTATCCAGGTTAGTTTGATGAACGTATCCAGAAAAGCAAAGGAATCCAACACTGACGATAGAAGAACTTTTCTAAGGATGCCTTTATTAAAGAGTCAACAACGTGCGCTAGCCGTCCGATCTAGAAAAATAACACAGTCATACATTCATCCATGTGGAAATCCATAAAAACTCAGAAAAACAAGGACAGGGTCTCATTTTAAAGCTCAAAAATCCCTTTAGAAGCTGAGAGGGGAACCTGAATGAGGCTTTCTACCCTAAATGTTCTGTCTGGAGGAGTTTCCACCGTGTGATGAGAGGAACGGAAACGATCACGGCCTTTTTACGACTGTAGTAAAGAAGTGAAACCAGCTGATGGAGGTCTGAAATTTCACTTTTTTTAAAATCAGAAACCATTAATTAGTTCCATCTATGGTTCCTGGTCCTGGCCGTCTTCAGACTCCAGCAACATAAAGCTGGATGATGTTAAAGGTTGTTTGAGAGTCTGGTTTCTGAGAAATGGATTCGAACAGAGAGCAAGCTGAAAATAACGCCATAATAATTCTGTTAGTGCTAATGAAAGACGGTAAAAATGGCGTCACTAAAGGGAAAACTAAACATGAAGACCACTAAACCATGGATGAAGAACAGATCATGTGGAGATTCTAGTCAGCAGTAATGAAGGAAGAAAAACCATGAAGTGACTCCATGCTCTTAGAAGATCTGAGACTCAAACACAGAACTCAGAGAACCTCCAGAATCAGTTTCCTTTTAGCTCCAACGATAATACATTTATCCACAACTTCTGATTTTAAAAGGCTTTGTCCTTTTTGTATAGATGTAGATGGACATATTGGTGTATTTATATTATTATTATTACTACTGGTGATAAATGGTCGTATTTTGAAGAAGCAGGATCATTTTGGGATTAGATGAGCTTCCACTTCTTCCTGCTCCTTTTTGAGCAACTTATTCGTTTTTTTTATTGTTTTCTTTTTATGTTGAAATGTTCAAAATAAACGTACAAATCTAATTGAAACCAATAAAAACAATCTATTTTATCTAAATGGGTTAAGTGTCTGTAGCTTTAAATGAGTTGCTGCTGGCAGAAGACTCTCTCTGTCTGACGACAAACTTATGGGTGACACCACAACTTTCTACCTTCTGACTTTCCTTCTGAGGATCATTTATATGAATTAGGTCAGAGTTCTGACAATGAAAGGAGCATTTTTACACACAGCAGATACCAGGATCATCTGATAGACACGATTCACTCTGTGGTAGATTCCTATGTATTTGTTGCTCAAATAACTTTTTACACCCTGAAATTTTCCCATGTTCTGAAGTTATAAAGGCTCAAAAATATGAAACAACGTCAAGGGACTACATTAGAAAATAGTTTTACTCCAGAGTGAATCGTGTCCTATCACACATGCTGATATGAGCCTTAAAGTTTACCCAGAATGCACTGTCTAAAAAGACTAAACCCAAGATTTGTCCAGAATGATTCAAAATCTGCTCAAGCGGACTAAACTTTGGTCCACATTTCTTCAAAATTACTCAAAATGTGTCTAACATGACAAAAACTGGCTCCAAAAATGGTCAAAGTGACTCCAAATATGTTCAGAATGACAAAATGTGTCCAAAACTATCAAAAAGTTCTCTGAAATGATTCAAGAGAGGTCTTCAACAAAATGCTTCCCCTCAACAAGATTTCTCCAAAATGACCCAAAACCCGTCCAAGCCGACTAAACTTTGGTTCAAATTTGTCCAAAACTACCCAAAATGTGTTTAACATGATAAAACTTCTGTAGAATGACTCCAGAGAAAAAGAGTCTTCAAATCTGATCGATAATCATCAATCATGTTCATTATGGATGGATCAATAACTGCATGGAGATCAGAGAGACTTTACTGTTATTGATCCATCAGTGATTAATTATCCATCTTGTGTGTGTGTGTGTGTGTGTGTGTGTGTGTGTGTGTGTGTGTGTGTGTGTGTGTGTGTGTGTGTGTGTGTGTGTGTGTGTGTGTGTTTTTTTCAAAATAAAACTTGTCTCTTGCTGTAAAGACAACGTCGCCCTCGGTTTCACTCTGAGGTGAAACGTTTGAGGAACATCTCCTAGGAGTCAGACCAGAATATGATTGATCACCTGACCTGGTGGCCGTGGTTACCAGGCGATGACACACACAGGGCGGTTACCTGGGTAACACTGCTTCGTCTGCAGCCACGTGTCCTCGTGTGTCATTTAAAGTGAATATTTGAGGACAAATACAACGTTCTGGATAAGTTTTGTGATCCTTTAATGGAGCTAAAAGGTGAATATCTGTAGAGTAATCAGGGTTTAACTGGATGTTGGCAGATTTAAACTGAAATTTGATCCTTCCACGTCAAAAAGTTCAACAGAAGTAGGTTACTGTCGGCGGGTTTTAAAGGCATGTTATGTTATTTTTTTTTAAATGCCAAAATGACACAATCTATCAGAGCCAGAAAGTGTAAAGACTAAAAAATTCTTTGGATTTTCATCTTTCCAACAGTCCTCGAACTACTCATCTGCAACTTGCTGTAGGGTTAGTTGTCAAAAAATTAAACAAATTAAACAAATCATGTTTAGTAAAATACTAAATTTCTGTTCTAAAAAAATCCAGATTATTGACATTATTTATAGTTGTTTTCAACAGGTCATTTGTCTGATCTGTAATTTCACTAAACAGAAAAAGTTTCTTGTCGTCTTTGCCTCATAATGTGTTTTTTTATGCAGCTTCTGACTTTCATGGTTCTGAAAACGTTTTTTCCTTAAAACTGTGATATTTTCTCAGAATATCTGCAGATTTTCAGTCCTCCCGGTGATCATGAAGGCTTTAGCGGTTCCTCACTTTATTCTCCATGTCTTGTTTTATAATCTGCTATAAAATGAACCGTTGGTTCCAAACAGATTCTATAAAAACTAAAAATTCTGAACTCATTCATGAAAACGTAAAGAAAATACAGTTTTTCAGCTGAACTGCAGTCAGCTTTGTGCAAAACAAATAGCCAAAGAAATGCAACTTCCACTCTTAAACTTTACATTTTTGGATTTAAGATCCACTCTGCCTTTTCTTTTTGACACAATCCTCAACATTTCTGGTTTAATCTCAAACCTGCTGCTTTAATTCCTTCTTTGATTGAACACAGCATCGTTTTCAGTTTTTAGAAACGATTAAACCTCTGTCAACCTGTGACAAAAAACTGATCTAACCATCGATTCGTTAACAGCTTCATTTAAATGTTAATCCATATTTTCAAATGCAGAAGCATCCAAACTGGATTAAGAGACAAAACACAACAATCTGGAAGCACAAGATTACACTTTAACTGTTTCTGTCTTTGCTAAAGTAGAAATACTGAACGGAGCAGCTTTAAGAAGTGGAAAGAAGATAGGTAGAAGACGCCATAAACCGAGGACCTGCTCTATTTCAAAAATCAGCATAAAGACGGTATACGGGACAGAGTTAGTGCTGTAAAATAAATGTAGAAGAGACAAGATGCTGCCTGCAGGAGGTCAAATCATGAGGATGATGATTATGATGGTGGTGATGATGAAGATGGTGATGATGATGATGAAGATGGGGATGGGATCTCAGTGGGAAGATGATTTCTAACTTCTCTCCCGTGGATGGAACCTTTTCTAACTAAATCTGTCATTTTTAAGCTCCTTCACCAGAACTTTTAGCATCACTTCTTTTCTACCAGATCTAGATCTAGATCTGTGAATCTGGTTCTACTCTTGCTGGCTGGAGGTGGAATGACATGAGGCTGACGTGTTGTCGTCGTCTAGCGTTGCCGTGACGCCCAGCAGCGTTCTGGACGCTCTGGTTGCAGGATGCTGATCGACTGACGGGGTTTCCATGGTAACGCCGTGACATTTCAGGACGCTGATTCATGGAGGAGCTTTCTGTCGCCAAGACGGCTGGAGGTGGATCTGCTGCTGAACGAGACGAGGACGAGACCGGACACGAGATGAAAAAGAGACAAAAAGACCAGATGAGTTCATCCAGGAGCCTCTCATCACACGGAGGGGTCTGCACGTAACGGTGGGTTTCATCACGCATGCATAAATCTCTACTGTCACCGCTGATAGATTCACCAGAGGACAATTCATCAGCCTCTGCTCCTGCCAACCTGCTAGAAGTCTCTGAGACGAAGAATCAAATCAGAATGAAACTCTGGAGAAAGTTCCCTTAAAACAGATTACAAAGAAAGAAAGAAAGAAAGAAAGAAAGAAAGAAAGAGCTTCATCCATCTGACCTCCACGTGGTCACCTTCATCCAATCATCATCCATCCATCCTTCCATACATCCATTATCCATCCATCATCCATCAAATCATCCATTCATCATCTATTAAATCATCTATTCATCATCCATCCATCCATCATCATCCATCCATCCATCCATCATCCATTCATCATCCATCATCCATTAAATCATCCATCCATCCATCCATCCATCATCCATTCATCTATCATCCATCCTCCATCCATCCATCATCCATCCATCCCTTCATCTATTATCCATCATCCATCCATTGTCCATCCTTCCATCCATCATCCATCCATCCATCCCTCCATCCATCCATCCATTATCCATCCATCCCTCCATCCATCCAACCATCATCCATTAAATCATCCATCCATCCATCTGAGCCGAGTTCTGCTCGAGGTTTCTTCCCTGTTAAAAGGGTGTTTTCCTGCCACTGTCTCCTTTGGGCTTGCTCTGGGGGTCAGGCATTTGGGTTCTGTAAAGCGTCTTGAGACAATTTGACTGTAACTGACGCTATATAAATAAAATTGAATTGAATTGAATCCATCCGTCATCCATCCATGATCCATCCATCCATCATCCATCATCTATCATCCATCCATCCATCATCCATCCATCATTCATCCATTTATCATCCATCTATCATCCATCCATCCCTCCATCTATTATCCATCATCTATCCATCTATCATCCATCCATCCATCATACATTCATTCATCCATCATTAATTAATTCATTCATTCATCCATCATCCATCCATCCATCATCCATTCATCCATCCATCATCTATTAAATCATTCATCCATCCATCATCCATCCATCCTCCTCACATTAAACACCATTATAAATGTTATTCTCCAGGTTAAAGTGTACTTATTAAGGAAGAGCTGAACGAGAAGCCAGAATACCGCAGGCGACTCAAATAGAAGCAAACACAGTCTTCAGAAACCAGAATAGTCCTCGTTATTATTATTATTATTCCAAGTCTCTTATTATTGTTATTATTATTACTAGTATAACTGTGAGTAGGATAAAATAAAGTTCCTTGGCCCTTGTTGCTGCAGAGAGAGGGAGCAGAGCAGTTAAATCCTTCATCTTATTGTTATTCCATTCACCAGTGAAAGTTCATTTACGCTCAGCTGAAGGTAAAAAGGGTAGTTCCACTCACATCCCAGGGGTCTGAATGAAGGATTTAATTCCATTTTTATTCCGTTAAAGTTTACTTAAAGGGAAAGACGTGCGTTGAAGCCAAACGGGGGACGGTGTTTCCTTTCTGGGAAAAGTCGCTTTGGCTCCAAGTGATTCCAGAATAATCATGCGATGTGTTTGAATCTCCCAGAGAACAGAAGAAAAATTTGTTTGTCCTTTTTTAGAACGCCCTCCTGCATGGAAACAGCAGACGTTTATGAAGAAAGTTGAACAGGAATAAGATGAACACGCGCTTATAAAAAGAAACTGACCTTTATTGTGGTATGAACTGTTAAATCTCTCATTTATACTGTAGGAAAAAGATCATGTAATTTCCAATCTTTCTTGAAAGATTTTGGTGAAAAGAGGCAAGAGTTTGACGTTAAATGGCTCAGAAAGGCTCCCCAAAGACCCATTTATATGATATTTATTAGAGGGGATTTAAATATTCCTGCTTCGACTCAGTGAGTTTTAATAAACGTAACTTTTCACCCAAAATAAATGTTTTCCAGAAACCTTCATCTGGAATTTAAATCCTTTGCAGAGCTGAAGATGAATTTTGTTTTTTTCCACCTGATAAGATCTTCTTTCCTTTTCCTGCATTTCACCAAATCAGAATAAGATGTAAAAAAAACCAACAAAAAAAAAATCCTCATTCTCCGATTATGTAACTTTTCCCATCATTTCTAAGCAGCTTTATGGACGTTGGATGTGTTTATTTGCTGTTTCTGGATGAAATCTTGTCTGAGGCGTAAATAAATGACCAGGACCCGAAAGGATTATTTATTCTCCCACATCTCCCCTGGACTGTTAATCCCTTTCACATGGGATTTAAAGTTAGATAGCTAGCTAGTTTTTACACCAGCAGGTTAGCTCCTGAGCTCTTTCGTAAGTACATCTATTACAATTAAAGCTCTCTAGCCATTACCTCCTACAGGAGTCTGTCTTGTGGCTCCAAAATACCCACAAAGATGGCTGCCTATAAGGACTCATTAGCATGTTAGCTAGGTAGCTAATTAGTATCTGGCATTGGTACTGAACTGACAGGAAAGGACAGTGAGGGGTATAGTAGAAGGACAACGCCTTTTAGCTCTTATTTTGGGGCAAAGTCACCAAATTTTTTAGGCGTTTTTGTATTTGGATTTGACTACTGAATCTGTATGAGTAGTGTTTTTTATATCCTGCTGACCTTTCAAAGGTCATCAGTAAGGGGTCTGGTGGTGTTAGCCCAAAATACCTGCTTAGCGATGGTACCAAGATGGCAGCAGGTTAGCTAGGGTAAGTGGCGATTTGATATCCTGTTGTGGTTATGATTCTCTCCCCGTTTAGTTAGATTGGAAATTGTATTGATAGCCCAAAGTAAGTCATGCAGTGGTGAGATATAGCATGTTAGCTTGGTAGCTAACCTGTACCCGCTGCTGGTTTTGAACTGACAGGAATGGACAGTGGTGGCTATGGATTGTAATTCCCAAACTGTCTCCATGAACGTCTGCCATTTCAGGATCCCCTCTGTCCGCAACAACCGACCCTCAGAACCTGCTCCGTTCTCAGAATGTGGCGTACCAGAATTCCAGGATGTTGAATCCGACCAGCCGAGTCCGAGAACGGATCCCGCCAGAATCCCGCTCCTCTCTCCCCGCCTCTCTTCATCCTTGTGTGAATTCAGCCATTTGGAAAACAAAGAAAGAAAAGCAGCTTGTCTGTGGGCTGTCTCCTATAGCTGCGTGGTGACAGAGTCCTCTATGACCTCACAGCTGTCCTCTATGACATCATCACAGGGTCCCACCCACCCACCCATCATCATTACCCCGCCGCTTCCTCCTCCGTCCACGCTGCCCTCGCCTGCTCCGCCCACGCCTCCGCCCTGGAAAACGTCCTCGCTGGAGTCCAGGAGGCGCGAGCTGGACTCGGACATGTTGGAAGCACAGTGCAGGGATTGGCAGGGGCACGGCGGTGGCAGCGCCAGCAGTGATTCCCGCCCGTTCGTCCTGGAGAACGCCGGGTTGGTAATGTCGACGGAGCGGCCCACCTCGTTCAGGTGAGTGTCGCTCCTAGTCACGTCGCTGAGTCCGAAGTCGGAGTGGCTGCCCAGGGGGCGGAGCAACCCGTCGGAGATGGTGTAGGAGGGCGGGGACTGCAGCGGCATGGGCGGGGCTTTGCGTTTGGAGCGGGAGAACAGGTAGGATAGGCGTTTGAAGGAGTCCGTCTTTGCCCCCGGAGCCGAGAGGCGCTGCAGGCGGCTCCGGGTGCGAGCCAGCGAGGAGGACAGTGAGGAGGAGAAGGACGAGGACGGCGAGGGGAGGACGGCGGTGGTGGATGGAGAGATGATGGTCGTCTTCAGCCCGTTGCTCTTTGGTTTCCCCTCCTCGTCCTCCTCCTCCTCCCCCCATCCGATGCCCTCCTCCAGCTCGCCCTCCTCGCTGTCGCCGCCTCGTTCTATCCGGGTCATCCCAGAGATGGAGCGAACCAGCGCCGACACACCGAGCGTCGGTGTCGGCCCCGTGTCGTCCTCCGTCGGGGTCATGAACGTCACGCTCTTCGATTTCGGGATGCCGACTCCGCCTCCGCTGCCGTCGCCCGATTCGCTGTCGTCCTCGGAGGCCGCGGCGCCGTCGTCTTTAGCCGTCTCGCTGGAGGAGGAGTAGTGTCGTCGGGGAGGACGCCGGTTGCCGAGGAGATCCAGGACCTCATATCGGAAACTGGAGATGTCCTGCTTCAGCTCCTGGAGAAAAACAAAGAAAAGTAATCAGATTGATGTTGGGTCACTGGATTAAAACTCTGTCAGATCTTCTCCTCTGACCTCCACAGAACCAGATGAGTCTTTATCTACAGTAACTTTATTTAATGAAGCAAAGTTTTACCTTCAAACTATGAATATTTTCAGATCTACAGACCCTTAGAGGACTAAAGGTGGTCCAGATTTATCAGTTATTTAGAGATAGATAGAGATATAAACTTTATTATCAGATCAGAGACTCAAAATTAGTTTTACATGTTTGGGAACTCCGCCACCCACAGACACAATAACACTTGACAGACATTTAACATTAACATTTAAGACCACTCGCCCTGGACAAATTTATTTATTTCTGAGAGAGTATTATGCAGGTTTATCTACCAACAGGGCACCATGACAAAAACTTCTGTGGTGGTTAATGGTTTCAGACTAGAGCTTAAGGACAGCGTTGGTGTATTCAAATTAGTTGTCATGACGATGACATGTTGATGGATTAAAACAAACAACATTTGGAATATCGTCAGCTGTATTTTATTCCTGCTATCGATTAAGCGATGGTTGGTTGATAATCTAGGGGCGGCATGGCTCAGTGGGTAGAGTGGCCGTCTTGCAACAGGAAGGTTGCCGGTTCGATCCTCGGCCCGTCGTGCTCATGTCGAGGTGTCCCTGATCAAGACACCGAACCCCTAATTGCTCCTGATGGGTCATGGTTAGCGCCTTGCATGGCAGCTTCTGCCGTGAATGTGTGTGTGAATGGGTGAATATGACATATCATGTAAAGCGCTTTGGATACCTTGCAGGTATAGTAAAGCACTATATAAATACAGACCATTTACCATTTAATCTGGAGACCACTGATTAACAGGACTGTTTAAATTTGCACCCCAAACTGCTTCCAGTTCAGTTCCATACTGGGTCATTCCATGAAGCTCATCCGATACCAGGATCTTCTTCTAGACATGCTTCACTCCACTAACCCTAACCCTATGTACATTTGACATCAGAGCTGGTCTGAGAGTCTTCAGATTCTCCTGTGATGGTGTTCAGTTCTGGTTTCCATCCTCAGACTGTGAACAACAGTGATGATGTGTAATCTGCAGGAATTATCAGGGGTCTTTCAGTCAATAGAAGCTTGAATTTTAGATTTTGCGAGTGACAAACAACAAAACATCTGGATGCAGAAGGAATCGGGTCCAGGTTTGGTTGTTTTTATATTGAATAATCTGGTTTTATTCAGTTTAAACAAACTCTGGAGCAGATGTGTGACATTCAGGGGAAAACGAGAAGGAAGAACCAGAGCGAGCGGAGAAGAGGGTGAGGAGGGTAAGGAGAGGGTGAGGAGGGTGAGAAGAGGACGAGGAGGGTGAGGAGAGGGTGAGGAGGGTAAGAAGAGGACGAGGAGGGTGAGGAGAGGGTGAGGAGGGTAAGAAGAGGATGAGGAGGGTGAGGAGGAGGTTGAGGTTGAAAGAAATAAGAGGAAAAGGATGAATGATGGAGTAATGCAGGAGTGAGAAGAGAGAAATACAGGATTATTTCACTCAAGTCACTTTAGTGGCAGCTCATATTAAACCATTTTAAATGGTTAAATTCTTCTTTATTTTTTAATAAGAATTAATATTTGTCAAAAAATCTGTTCTGAAGAGTTGTCTGGGATGTATTTTTGCACATGTATGGTAATTTATAATCTGTTTTAGAATGATTAATACATGTATATAAGGAAAAGGATTTCTGTTTTCTCCATTTCCTCGTCCATCTTCATCAACATAAATCCACCACATTTTCTAACATCATAAACTGTCACTGTTCTGTTTCCTACAGAGGTCCATCCACCATCTAATATTTGGTTCATTCTGACATAATGCTGACGGTTAAATATCTTTCGGAGTCTTTTTAGTGGTGAAAACAGAAAAATTCAGCCAAAAATATTTAACAGAACTCAGTTTTGGGTCCCAAAACCTGAGCTGATGGTGTAGAAAGCGCGACCCAAACGTCCCTGTTGGTGTGAATCTGGATCATAAGTCCCAAAAAGACAAACTCCACTTCTTTATTCATCTGGCTGAGAAGACTACAAGTTTGAAAATGAGAAATACCTCATCTCTGTTTGACCACATTAACTACGACGAGCAAAACACACCTGAAGCCCTGAAGCAAACTATCAGTGAGCGTTAAAGGAGTAAAAACAGACGATATCTCTGCTTCTGTGGTGTCATTTCATCTGCAAACTGTCTTTTAGTCTTTAACTAATTTCTCAAATGACTTAATATGTCTTTTTCTGAACATTTGGAGTCTGATTAAAGACAAACTCTGATGTTGGATCCTCAAAATGGACTCAAATCCAATATGTGACATTTCTAAAAAGCAAACACTTGTGCTTTGTTTTAATCTTTCATGTTTTTACAGTACACCTGACATCAGGGATGTTTTAATAGATTTTAAACTACCCAGAGATGTTCTACTGCATGATTAAGAAGCTTTCCTTTAGCATGTTAGCTAAAGGAAAGCTTTGTGGATTTCTCTTCAGAAAAAGCAGACTGATAAATGAGTGATTGTTTTGTGGGAATGACAGGATGAACTTGAGCCAGACTTGCAGTACATCAGCCTGTTTTTTAGGAGCCATCTGGGGACATTTTATTTGCATTCGGATCACGTGCAGCTCGGTTTTGCCGGCAGCTTTTACAGAACATTTACATAAATGTCTGCACACGCTGCTGAAACACACAGAGCTGCAGACAGAAACCAGAACTGGGATGGTTTGGTTCTCCGTGTGGATCTGAACATCGGACACGTGATTCCACTGCTGAGTGATTCCTTCAGCTCACGTTACTTACACTCTTTGAACATTAACTGGACCGGAGTGAACAGCGACGGTGCACCTGATGCTGCTCTGAAGTAAAACCCAGAGCAGGTTTATACTTTACTTTTGGACAAGTTTTGAGTCATTGTGGACAAATTTATTATCATTTTCAACAAGTTTTATGTCAGCTTGGATCTTTTCTCATCATTTTGGATCATTTTTGAGTCATTTAGGACAATTTTGAAGTCATATTGGACAAGTTTCGAGTCATTTAGGGCATATTTCATGTCATTCTGGACTCATTTTCTGTAATTAAGGATCATTTTCAAGTCATTTTGAACAATTTTTGAGTCATTTTGGACAATTTTTGCATCGTTTTCAACAAGTTTTATGTCAGCTTGAATCTTTTCTCGTCATTTTGAATCGTTTTTGTGTCTTTGGCATCATTTTCGATTCATTTAGGACAAATTTCAAGTAATTCTGGACTAATTTTATGTAATTATGGATCATTTTCGTGTAATTCTGGACAGGTCAATATATAATTGCAGGACTTTTTGTATCATAGTTGACATTTTAGTGATATCCAGTCATTTTTTAATAATAAGTGATTGTTTCCATGATAAATAATGATGGAATTTTTAAAAACACGATCACAATGAACATAAAAACATTAGTTTTTTTACTTTTAATAAAAATGTATGCAGATATATCCCTTGGACTCAGTTCTAGATTGACCCGGATACACACACAAACAGCAGGAGCAGCGTTTGAGGAGCGTCGCCTCTCGTCTTTGGGCTCCAAGTTACCATGACAACGGCATCCCATCCCCGGTCACTCACCTTAAAGTTCTCCTCCGTCAGCCCCTCGTCCGTCTTGGCACTGCGGATCATGGCCGCCACGTATCTCTTCACTAGGTTCCGGATCACCTCCTGTTGGAGACAGTTGCCATGGTTACTCCTTCTGTTTTCTGTTCTCGTTGCTTTTTTAAATCCCGTCGTTATTTTTTATTTGGGCTGTTCTTTGTATCACCGTCAGTCACTTTAAAGAGGGAGGCATGCTTTTTGTCCTGCATGTTTCCATTAAACTGAAGATCTGGTTGGAGTTTGGAGCTAAAAGTGGTTCAGAGTAAACACAGTTTTAGTGTAAATTTATTCCTACTAGTCAGTCCTTTCTGTCTGAATACACAGAAAAACCTCTGAGTTACCTGAAGCAAACTTTAAATCTGTTGATTCTAACAGAAATTCTATGTTTGAAAAGATAAATATATACATCATTCCAAATACATTTCAATCCAAAGACATTTTCACTACAAATTGGGACAGAAAAATCACAGAATAGAACATAAAAATCAAAAACAAAGCAAGAATTCAAAGCTCTCATTAGATCTTTGAATGCACGTTTGAGAAATTAAATTCTTCTTCCGGCCACTGAGGATCAAAAAGTTAGTTTTTCATAAAACTGAAAAAAACCTAAATCAAATCAAACGGCTGTTTAGTCTTTCTTAACTTTGGATAAAATTACTCTTTTCCTTTAAAGAGATAGAAACTTTTTCACTATAAACTAAAGCAAAAAAAAGCACAACATGCTGCATAAAAATCACCAGAATGCAGGAATGTTTAGTGTTTGATGTTCTCATGAGGTCCTTCAATGCAAATTGGAAAAGTTAATTATTCTTCTTCTGGCCACTGAGTTTAAAAAGGAAATTTAGCATGAACCTGAAATATCGGAGTGTGCAGATGAGCCAAAGGTGGTTTCCTTTTGATGCACTAAAGTTGGTTAACTCCTGGAAAACTCTGATGATTGATATAGTTAAGGCTTTATCAATAGTTGGGTTTTGTTAGATGTTTAAATGAGCTTTCTGCGATGATTTTTTTTATCGTATTGTTGCTTTAGGTTTAGATTTTTAAAGTCCAGGCAGGTCCAGCTAACTTCCTTTATTCAGAAATGATTAGAAAATATGTTTTAAGCCTCGGATTGTTCAAAAACTCCCTGCAGGAAGCGACTTGTTGTGCAGGATTTGAAATGTTATTGTCTCATAACGTTCTCAACCAATCAGGCGGCTCGCCCTCATCGATTTACAAACCAGAGACACACTCCTCCAGAATTTGGTGCTCAGTGGGAGGCGACTGAAACCTGACACACTCATACACACAACATGCACGCACAGATACACAACACACACACCGATACACAAAACACACACCGATACACACACACACTGATACACACACACACTAAAACACACACACACACACACACACAGAGCTTCCTCCCACAGTAACACATGTGATGCCAAACAGGACACTCTGGCAAGCTGTCACTCTCCACCTCTGCCAAAACACACACACACACTGATACACACACTGCTGTAACAATCCTATGAACACACACACACTCTGATACACACACTGCTGTAACAATCCTATAAACACACACACACACTCTGACACACACACTGCTGTAACAATCCTTATAAACCAGGACACACTCCTTGCTGCCAAACACTGAGTCCTGGCGCTGCTGGGAGGACTAAAGGCCAGCGCTGAGGTGTCAAAGACGCTCTGATTGGCTGCACTGATTCCTGCTAAGAACTGGACATGAAAACGACGTTACGGCTGCCAAAGACGATTCTGTTAGAGAAGAAGGCTTCAGGACGACGCTCGCTGTCAGAAAACTCTCAGTCATCCTCAGAATGAACACATCAAAATGTTCAACAGATAAAAAGTCAGAAGATGACTGACGTTACTGATGAATGAGTCTAAATATTAGGGTTCAGATCCATCACTGTTATTTATGGTGTGAATTTACATGTTAGGGATTAAAACTCTATGAAAAACTGCATAAAATAAAGTTTTATTGAACTTTGACACACATTAACCCTGAAAAACCCACTGTAGCAGAAAGACAACAACATCAGTTTTATTTTTGAATAATTTTTTTCGACTACATATATATATATATATATATATATATATATATATATATATGTACATGAGCTGTCAGGTAGAGACACAGACGCACCTGTAGAAACACAGAGTTAATGAGCAGGTACTGACCTGGTAATGCTGATTCTGGATCAGGCTGTCAGCATGACGCTCCTGCAAAGACAAGAAGAACAGATCACATTAAAAACATAAAGTTTCTGCTTCTTTTTCTTCTTCCTCCCCATCCTGTCAACCCTCTGGTTCTCCCTGACCCTGAAAATGATGAGAAAATGTAGAAGATGAGAGAAGATAAGCCCTTATTAATCCCACAGGGAGATATTTGCAGTGTTATGGAGAGAAAAGATAGTAAGGAAATGAAGTGCAAAAACCAAAACATACATGAGTACCACTTATAGAAATAATAATAGTGCATGTCAGTGGTTGATTCATGAATAGAAAAACTGACGGAAATATTAATATAGCACACATTTCACACAAGTAAAAAATACCCATGTAGCTTCAACAGCACTGAACCAAACCCTACAATATTAGTGTTCAGACTGAGACACCTGGATGGATTTAAACTGATCTGGTGTCAGTTTTTACCAGAACTCAGCCCTGAAAATGTCATGTTTCTACCTGCTGTACAGATGAAGTGATGAGTCCATTAAGTTCCACAGAAATCTTTGTCATGGTGCCCCCACAATGCTCTCTGAAATCTGGACTCATTTCTGTACTTGAACAGCCTGAAACTCTGAAAATATTTATAGTAGACAGTAAAATTGCTTCATTAAGTAAAGTGTCTGCAGATAAAGATGATTGTGAGGAGGTCAGTGGTGAACTGGTTGATTCTTGAAGGACTTTTACTGATATTTCACTCCACTGACTTCTCTTATATCACAAAACAAACCGAATTACATTCACATTACGTTTACAGCCTCCGTACTGGAGAGGAGGCTGTATCCATTCTCCACTCAGAATGGATCAAACGTTTTGGAGACCTCAGTTATTCCCCCATTTCCATCAGCAGACGCTGTCATCCAGAACCACAATCAGCCAGCAAGTGAACAACTCTCACCTCATCAGACGACGGATCCAACTGAAGCCAGCGTACCCAAAGCGTTGGGGTTATTTTTAGAGCTTCAGCAGCAAACTATGCATTATATAATCTGTAGTGTTTAACTCTGGAGCTGATGCTGCAGAATGAGACTCAGCCAGGGCAAATAAACGGGATTCATGTGGCGTTCTGCAAGTACAACGCTTCAAAAGTGACGATAATACAGCCAAAATGAAAGAGAAAGACAACAAATGCATTTTCACTCACATACGAGTCCCAAAAACACACAAAAACACAAAGATGGCTTCAGTTTCCCAAACAGGTAACTTTATGCTGGCAGGTAAAAAAAAATACTGAGCTTACAACCCTAGAATAACATCTATAAAATACAAATTTACCGGAGTAAATGACATTTTAGATAGATATAAACTTCATTATCAGGTCAGAGACACAAAATTTGCTTAACATGTTCAGCAGCTCCCCCACCCACAGACACAATAACGCTTGACAGACATTTAACATATAACATTAACATGTAACACTCGCCATTTTAAGGTCTCTTTGTGGTCATTTTGCATCTTTTGGTTTCCATTTTGTGTGTTGTTGTGGTAGTTTTGTGTATCTTTGTGTTCATTTTGCATCTCTTCCTGGCTGTTTTGTGTCTCCTTACAGTAACTTGGGGTTTCTTAGTAGTTAATTTGCGTCAATTTGTGGTCTTTTGCGTGGTCATTTTGTGTCTTGTTGTGGTAGTTTTGTGTATCTTTGTGTTCATTTTGCATCTCTTCCTGGCTGGGTTGTGACTTGTTCTAGTCTTTTTGCATTAGTTTGTGGTCTTTTTGCACTAGTTTGTGGATTATTAGCGTTAGTTTGTGCGCATTTTGTGTCTTGTTGTGGTAGTTTTGTGCATCTTTGTGCAGACTATGCATTGCACCCACAGTACTTACTATGTATAATTTACCTGGTTATTTAAATATTAAAGCTGGTTTCCTGCAATAATATTTATGACATAAATTTGCTCGTCAAATGAAAATGTTAACAATAAGACCCAACAGTAATAACAGAACAACTCTTCCTAGCCCTAAATCCCTGCATTATTTATTACACACATGTACTCAACTAATTTAAATTCTAAGTTTAAATCCCTACAATAATCCACACGTTACAAATAAACCTGTATAACTTAAACATGAAAGTTACCAATCTATAATATTCTCCACTCCACCAAATCTTCTGACTAGTGTAAAACTGAAAATAATATCTTTCAAAAGCAAATTGGTTGTGAGAAGGTTTGCAACTTGAACAAACAGAAACAGGGCTCATTATGTTAAGTTTTGACACAAACTAATAATACTAAACAATCAACTTTTAATTAAAGATAAAACAAAAAAAACTGTGATTTTACAAATATCACTATTTCTTCCTTGTTTATCGTTACTTTTCACTGACATAATGGTGCATCATCAGCTACTTTTCTCACAACATCTTGTCACAGGAGGATTTTGTTTACTGTAATTTATGTTTAGTGAGTTCCTGCAATAAGATGCAACACTTTTTAGATGAAAGAGGTTACACAATCAGAGTGAGAACGAGCTAAAACCAACCTCCTCTGTAGAAAATATAGCAATTATATGAAAACACATCCAAGCCTTAAAAACATCCGACAGCTGAGAGAGACTCATTTGTGTCAAGAGGACTGAAGACTGTTGTGGAGTTTGTTGAATGAGTTTCACTTTCTGAGTCTGTTCTCCTAATTTCCTGATCTGTCAGAAACACATCCATCATCACTAATCTTCTTCTGCTCATATTTCTCATCACCGCTCCACATTCACCGTCTGCTTCACCTTCATCATGTTTCACTCATCCTGATTCTAATTTGTCTTCCTGCTGTCAAAACACAAAATACTAACACACACACATACATGTCTACTACACCAAGAGGGGACCATCTCTTTTGGTCATTTTGTGTGTCTGTGTTTATTATGCGTCCTTCCATGGTCATTCTACATGTTTTTGGGGTCATTTTGTGTATCTTTGTGTTTATTATGCATCTTTCCATGGTCATTCTACATGTTTTTGTGGTCATTCTACATGTTTTTGTCCTCATTCTACATGTTTTTGTGGTCATTCTACATGTTTTTGTCCTCATTCTACATGTTTTTGTCCTCATTCTACATGTTTTTGTCCTCATTCTACATGTTTTTGGGGTCATTTTGTGTGTCTCTGTATTTATTCTGTATGTTTTTGTGGTCATTCTGTATGTTTTTGTCCTCATTCTACTTGTTTTTGTGGTCATTCTACATGTTTTTGTGGTCATTCTACATGTTTTTGTCCTCATTCTACATGTTTTTGTCCTCATTCTACATGTTTTTGGGGTCATTTTGTGTGTCTCTGTATTTATTCTGTATGTTTTTGTGGTCATTCTGTATGTTTTTGTCCTCATTCTACTTGTTTTTGTGGTCATTCTACATGTTTTTGTGGTCATTCTACATGTTTTTGTGGTCATTCTACATGTTTTTGTCCTCATTCTACATGTTTTTGGGGTCATTTTGTGTGTCTGTATTTATTCTGTATGTTTTTGTGGTCATTCTACATGTTTTCGTGGTCATTCTACATGTTTTTGTGGTCATTCTACATGTTTTTGTCCTCATTCTACATGTTTTTGGGGTCATTCTACATGTTTTTGTGGTCATTCTACATGTTTTTGTCCTCATTCTACATGTTTTCGTGGTCATTCTACATGTTTTTGTCCTCATTCTACATGTTTTTGGGGTCATTTTGTGTGTCTCTGTATTTATTCTGTATGTTTTTGTGGTCATTCTGTATGTTTTTGTGGTCATTCTGTATGTTTTCGTGGTCATTCTACATGTTTTCGTGGTCATTCTACATGTTTTTGTCCTCATTCTACATGTTTTTGGGGTCATTTTGTGTGTCGCTGTATTTATTCTGTATGTTTTTGTGGTCATTCTGTATGTTTTTGTGGTCATTCTACATGTTTTTGTGGTCATTCTACATGTTTTCGTGGTCATTCTACATGTTTTCGTGGTCATTCTACATGTTTTCGTGGTCATTCTACTTGTTTTTGTGGTCATTTTGAGTGTCTCTGTGTTTATTTTGCATCTCTGCATCAGGTCTCTCTGCATCGTCTGCATCTATAAAACCCACCTCTCCCTGGTTTCGGCTGCTTCCCCGTCTCCCACCGTCTCTGTTCTCTCTGCCACGGTGGTAAACACTGATCAGATCTCTGCAGTGCTGCTGCTTGGTGAACCTATGTGGGCTGGTCTGCTTATATAACTCCTCACTGAGGTGAACACGCCAGCTGCACTCCGTGTGAATGTGAAGCGTTTCTCTCCAGATGACTGGGCTGTTAATGTGTTTATCGGGACGTGTTTTTCCTTCTGTGCTCGTAGACACACAGCTGATGTCCATCCACGTGATGCTGCTGCTGATTGTGTTTCTCTACAATGACGGTGCTTTCTTCTAATCTGACGCTGGCTGTGAGCAGTTCAGAGCTTCTGCTTCCATCAGCCGGACGGCTAAAAGGCAGATTCACGCCAGATTAGCGGGATAAATCTCTCTCCTCCATTTTGCAGCTCTTCCCTGATACTTAAATTTAAGTGTGTCCAGTAATTAGAAACACTAAACCCAGGTCAAGCTGCATGAATTCATAGCAGAACACCAATCAGTTAAGGGGTCAGAAAATAGTGTTGGGAAACACTAAAACAGGAAATTTACTGTCAAAGAAATAACGACTGCTATCAGTGTTGGTAACACCTGATTAATCGATGAATCATGTCAGTTCTAGATGCTGGTTGGCTTTTGCGTCTCTTTGTGGTCATTTTGTGTCTTGTGGTGGTAGTTTTGTACATCTTTGTGTTCATTTTGCATCTCTTTCTGCTGGTTTGTGTCTTGTTGTAGTAATTTTGGGTTTGTTTGTGCTTACTTTGCATGTCTTTGTCATTAATTTGCTTTAGTTTGTGGTCATTTTGTGTCTTGTGGTGGTATTTTTGTGTATCTCTGTGTTAATTTTGCATCTCTTGTTGGCTGTTTTGTGTCTTGTTACAGGCATTTTGGGTGTCTTTGCGGTTACGTTGCATCTGTTTGTGGTTATTTTGCGTACTTTTTTTTGTTAATTTTGTGTCTAATTGTGCTTGTTTTCAGTCTCTTGCGTTGTCTTGACTAATAATAAATCAGCTTCTTCTTTAAATAAATCTCTGCTCTAACCTTGCAGCTCAAACTTCTGCCCACAGAAAGCTGTTATCATGTAAATCCCAAGAATCCTCTGCTGTGTGACGTGTGAACATGAATGAAGGCATATGGCCCTTCAGTTTGAGTGACTGTTGGGTGACAGGCGTACGGCCACAAAGGCAGATTAGTTCACGCATCAATAAATCACACTTCTACTTATTCTGGAGTTTGTGAACTTTCAGTTTTTGGTCTACAGTTGCTGTTTTGTAGCTGGAATCAGGACAGAAGAGTCGCTGCAGCTCACTGTTGATCAGTCCCATTTTGTGTTCGTTTTGCATCTCTTCCTGGCTGTTTTGTGTCTCGCTATCATCATTTTGTGTGTCTTTGTGGTTAATTTGTATTAGTTTGTGATCATTTTGCATATTTCTATGGCAATTTTGTGTCTCGTTAGTCATTTTCTGTTTCTTGGTGGTCATTTCACATTTTGTTGTCGTAGTTTTGTGCGTCTTTGTGTTCACTGTCCCACAACATGTTAGCATAACCTGTTGATGATGTTTTTGTCATTTTGTCTCGTTTTTGTCATTTTGTGTCTCTTTTTGTCATTTCGTGTCTTGTTTTTGTTGTTTCATGTCTTGTTTTTGTCATTTTGTGTCATTTTTTTGTCGTTTCCATCCTCCAACAGTGTTCCTAAAGAATGTGCAGAGCAAAGCCTCAAGTCCTCTCTTCTATTTTCCATCTTTTCATCCCATTGTCAGCCTCTACCTCATATCATTAGGATCAGACTCATTCTTTGGACTGTTTTCCATCAGTGGTCAGCAGTAACAGCTAGCTAAATATCTAGCTTCTACTGCTGAGAAAAAGATCACATTAGCATGGTTTAGAGTAGGGTTAAAAGATGGAATAGAAATGCTACGATTGATGTGGAAGCTGAGCCAATCAATACCTATTATTGATCTATATGGAGCAGAAACCTGAAAAAGAGAATGTCCTCCATTTCTGGAATGACCCATGTTTAAACTGCACCAGAACATCTAACAGTCTAATGTGGACTGACCGTGAACTCTCGCAGGTTTTCACATTTGTGCGTGTCGTCTCCAGGCGGCTGTCCTCGGCTGCACAACTTGTTGTGGAGCCACATGAGGAGGTACCAGATGGACTTGGGGCTGGGGATGATGTTGAAGGGAGGAGGCAGCGTGCCGCCCTCGTCGAAGTAACTCATCCACAGCTTGGTGCGAGCGAACTTCCACTCGATGTCGGCGTGATCCTGGAGGAAGACCGGGACAAATCTACATGACCACGGAACAGCTGCAGACCTTCAGAGCCTCAGATTACTGCTGACTGACTGAAATCTGTTCTAGAGGAGCGCTTTAGGACAGGGGTGTTCAACATGTGGTCCTCCAGAGGGTCCAATCCGGCCCTCAAAGTGTAAAAATTACAGAGAAGACATTAACTGCAGATTGTAAATTAGTAAAACTATAAATTTAAAATCGTTTCTAGACCATGACAAGTTGTTTGATCAGAAAGTAAAATACTAGATTGTTCTTTGTGTCGTTTTGTCTCGTTTTTGTAATATTTTGTCCAGTTTTTGTTGTGTTTTGTCCATGTTTTGTCTCAGTTTTGTTGTTTGTCTCATGTTTTTGTCCTTTTGTGTTTTCTATTTGTCTCATTTGTGATTTTTTTGTCTTATTTTTGTCATTTTGTCTTTCGCTTTATTCATATTTTTCATTTTTGTCCTGTGTCCATTTTTTTTGTCACTTTCTAAATTTTTGTTCCATTTTTTGACTTTTTTGTTTTGTTTTGTGTCGTTCGTCTCATTCTTTGTCGTTTTCCGTCTCATTTCTGGAATACTTTGTCTTGTTTTTGTTTTTTCCTATTTTGTCTCGTTTTCTTTTTCTCGTGTTTTTGTCGTTTTGTGTTTTCTTTTTTGTCTCCCTTGTGCTGTCTATTTTTTGTCATTTTGTTTTCCTGCTTTTGTCATTTTTTTTCTAATTTTCATCATGTGTCCATTTTTGTCAATTTTTTGTTTTGTTTCGTGTCGTTTGTTTAATTCTTTGTCATTTTGTTTCTCATTTTTGTCGTTTGTCTCAGTTTTGCAACATGTTGTCTTGTTTTGGTTGTTTTTCGTCTTTTTTTTGGTCTGACTTTAGTGGTTTGTCTCACGTTTTTGTCGTTTTGTGTTTCCTTTTCCTGCAGCTGTATTGATAATTGATTCCTCATTTCAGTTCGTTTCTAATCAAACATGTCTAACTCTGACCAGTTCCAGCTCCTTAAATGTAAAGACTGGAAGCTCCTGTTAGTTCTATTTGACAGATATCGTTATAATTTCTGGGTTATGGACCAATGGTCTGACACATAAAGTCATCTGATGATGGTACTTTGGGTTGAGACTAAAAATAATGAGAATATTTGCAGGTTTTCTGACATTACATTAGGACGATCAGTTGCTCCTGTAATCTAGAAGTTTAACCATAAAGAAGGTAAAACCAGTGAAGTGTGTGCTGCTGGGACTCACAGCGATAAGCTGGTAGGAGTTGTTCATCATGGCGATCAGCATGTTGAGCAACACCACTAGAGAGATCACATTGTACGTCCCGAACATTGTCGCCCCGACGAACTCCGTGAACTCGTGTCGAGCTTTAACGTTGGTGACATACAGATTCAGCAGCCCGAATATGGACCAGAACAGAGACTGGAGGGTCTCAAATAACCTGAAGGGACACACAAACAGAGACGTTCAGGAGAGGAAGGCTCTAAAAATAAAGACTTCTCACCAACGGAAAGAAAGCTGGAATCAATGATGAGGGGCAGGAAACATCTGGAACATCTGGAGGTTTCATCAGGTTAACTCTACAAACCTGAATCCATTTCAGGAAGTTTTTTTTAAACAAATATTTTAAAAAACAACATTTTTTCACACAAGTTTTACCAACATTGAAAATAACAGTGACTCTACATGTTATAGATATTTAATTTCTTGCATTTCAGCTGAAAAATCCCAGAATTTTAGTGACTAAACCGTTGATCACAGCTGAGTCACTGATGGCTTCATGGCTGCTCGCAGGAGTTCAGATTTTTTTTGTTTTTAAGGAATCTTCTTCATACCAACTCTATATTTTTGGGGAATTTATGATTAAATATCAGTATTTTATGCCTTAATTTCCACCACCTGAACAGCACACCACAGATGATTAGTTCAAGGACTGTTGGAAAGTTGGACATCTGAGGATTCTTTCTGTCCTCACAGCTTCCAGCTCCATTAAATGAATCATTTTGGAGATTTTTCAGGCTTTTTAAACGTGCAGGCAGATTTTGGAGTTCAGAAAATGTTTGTCTTCTACAATAAAAACACAAGAAGCTCAACAGATTTGTCATTTAATACCAACGATTGCTGAAAACACGGCTAATGTGATCGGCATTATTGGTTTTTAAACACAGGAAACATGCTTCTGGATAAAAAAAAGTTAAAATGTTTTCCTGGCATAAATCCTGCAGATGTGAGGTTAAACCTTTAGTTGACGCTGAACCAGACGTATCTTTGAGCCATAAAACAGTCAAAGCTTCCATAAAGCCACGGCTGCTGGATGCTGTTCAGCAGAACGACAGGAAGGAGGAAAACATCACAGGTTGTGATTCTGATGGAGCAGAACTGACGCCTCACATCCAGATGGCGACTGAAAAACACGAAGCTGCAGCGACAAACACGTTCATGGCAACGCAGAAACACACGTCAGTCAACAGGATTTATGATTTTTAATCATTTCAGGTCCTTTCAGATAAAACCAAGAGAAAAAAAACAGAGAGGAGGGTCCAGATTTATCACTTTTAATGGACTTTTCCATCATCTCTGAGTCTGTCTCACTCTTCTTTAACCTTTGAGTCGTCCTGTAGGTCAAATTGACCCGTTTAGTTTGAAAACGTGGGGAAAAAAATCTACATTTTCACAGTTCATCTTCTGATGTCCACGTTTTAAACATTTTCAGGAAATCTCTGAACATTTTTTGGTGGAAAAAAGAAATGGGTCATTCCGTGTGGTTTCACCAGATGGTGGTTGCCGCACCATTTTCAAATTAGTCCTAAATTTGCATGCTATTAGATAGTCACAAAAGTACTTTCTATGCAAAATTGTAGGCCTGTAGCTCAAATAGTTTCTGAGTAGTGGGGGTCTGAAATTTTCAGAATTTGAGCTATTAAAAGCCTCGCCAGCGTTTTTTGCATCTTTCAGTGGTTATTTCTCAGCCTCTAGACATACCAGAGAGCTGTGAGTTGGTAAACAAGGCCTCTGCATGTAGCTAGTGCCCCACAAACATCCCCAGGTGTTTCCCTACACTCTGCAGGCCATGGGGGCTTGATAAAAATGCTAAAAATTAAGAGACACCTACTCACGAGTGGAGTTTGGGACCTTAAAAGTACAAGAAATACTGCACAGAAGTGTTCTAACACCCCTGGGTTCCATTCTACACAAACTTGTGTGATAACTTAGCAAACTGGAGCTTTCTAGGTACCTCAGTTTGGAAAATATGAGCTCCCAAAGTTGGACGAGATTTTTAATTGGCTATTTTGGGGGCAAAAATCTCAGTGTGGGACAGGTACCAGAGACCCCAAATTTTTCTACAAGACAGTTCCATCTGTCTTCTATCACTGTACAAAAAAGCAGCAGGGTTATATTTGTAGTTACTGAGATATTCTTACTCAAAATGGCATGGGTGATGTCAAAATGGTTTTTTGCTTTTCAGTGCTTTAAATTGGGATACAAGTATTAGTAGTCATTCCAATGGTAGTATTATGCATATTTTGTTCTTTTTGAAATATTAGTTGTTACCTTCAAAAAGTGTAATGGTATAACTTAGGTATACCTAAGTTCTAACTTAGGTATAGGTTCTTTTGCTTGTAACATGACATTGTGCAATTAAATTTTACATGGATGCATTGTAAATGGGTGTAATTATATCACCATGTAATTATAACATACACATACAAATTACATGTACTAACTTGAATTCAGGGAGCTCTGTAGTAGTTTATGGTTGATTAATTTAAAAATACAACAATAATGTTGAATTTTACAGTATCAGTGCAGTGGGATTAAACGTTAAATTTAATTGCACAATGTCATGTTACAAGCAAAAGAACCTATACCTAAGTTAGAACTTAGGTATACCTAAGTTATACCATTACACTTTTTGAAGGTAACAACTAATATTTCAAAAAGAACAAAACATACATAATACTACCATTGGAATGACTACTAATACTTGTATCCCAATAAAGCAAAAAACCATTTTGACATCACCCATGCCATTTTGAGTAAGAATATCTCAGTAACTACAAATATAACCCTGCTGCTTTTTTGTACAGTGATAGAAGACAGATGGAACTGTCTTGTAGAAAAATTTGGGCTCTCTGGTACCTGTCCCACACTGAGATTTTTGCCCCCCAAAATAGCCAATTTAAAATCTCGTCCAACTTTGAGAGCTCATATTTTCCAAACTGAGGTACCTAGAAAGCTCCAGTTTGCTAAGTTATCACACAAGTTTGTGTAGAATGGAACCCAGGGGTGTTAGAACACTTCTGTGCAGTATTTCTTGTACTTTTAAGGTCCCAAACTCCACTCGTGAGTAGGTGTCTCTTAATTTTTAGCATTTTTATCAAGCCCCCATGGCCTACAGAGTGTAGGGAAACACCTGGGGATGTTTGTGGGGCACTAGCTTCATGCAGAGGCCTTGTTTACCAACTCACAGCTCTCTGGTATGTCTAGAGGCTGAGAAATAACCACTGAAAGATGCAAAAAACGCTGGCGAGGCTTTTTATAGGCCAAATTCTGAAAATTTCAGACCCCCACAACTCAGAAACTATTTGAGCTACAGGCCTACAATTTTGCATAGAAAGTACTTTTGTGACTATCTAATGGCATACAAATTTAGGACTAATCTGAAAATGGTGCGGCAACACCCGCAAGGAATATCTGGTCATTTCACCTGGAATGACCCAAATGCTAAAAATGTTTCTTGAGAACATTCACATAAAAAATCAACCAAAATCCAGAAAATTTCACCGGATTCTGGTTGATTTTTTTGTGAATGTTCTTAAAGAAAATATCAGAAGTTTCACTGATATCTATATATGGAATCATTTAGATATTTTTAGGATTTTTTTCAAGTTTTTTACTCATTTTAAAAAAATATTCACAAGAATTTTCTTGCCAAATGTGGAGACTTTTAAAAAAAAACTTTTAAGGGAAACTTTTACGGAATTATTGGAATTTTCTTCCTGAAGGTTTTGCAAATTTTCAGAAATTTGGGGAGTTTGTTTTTGCTGAATTTTTGGATTTTTTTCAGACAGGAAACCATTTTTTTGGTGCCTGTAAATGAAGACAACAGGAGGGTTAACACATATTTTCTAGAACTCCTGCTGACATTTTTTTCACTGAGGTTTCACTGAATTCTCCCTTACAGTGTTGGGATATAGACGCTAATATGTTGATAATAAAAGTCTAATTTATTGATTCAATCCAAAAGAAAACATTTTATTTCACGATCAGGTCAGTTTTCTTTCTTTTTTTTATTTGATTACAGACGCTGTAATAAATTACTGTAGAAACTCAGATAAATCCCAGCAGTAACATTCTGTTCAGCTGGGTAAAATGTGGCATTTCTCTGTCTTTGAGGTTTTAGAAGCAGCAGAGATCAGATAAACATCTGGAACAGCAGCAGAGCGAAGCCTCGTCTTCCTCCTCCAGACCCCATGTGGAGGAGATCATCTGATTAGATTCTGCTCTTCCTTCCTGCATAAATCTGCATGTTAATGATAAAAACAGGTTTTCTGAATCTCTGAGATGACAAACTACATGAACTGTGTGTGTTTTAGTGGATCATGAAAGTAATAGATGAAGGCTATCTGATGAACTCTATTCTAGATTTTATTGGTCCTAAAAACACCTGAAAAACCCTCAGAGAGCTCAGTTGTTGGATCATTTCTAACGGATGAAATCTTACACATTTGTGTCAGAAACCACCATAGAATGTGTCCATTTAATGTAGATGAACCCACAAACACAATGACCTGAGCACAGGCGTGTGTCATACATGTGTACGTTATGTTCAGATACCGGATCACGTGACTCAGAAACAGCCCCACAGTTTAATCAGTTGTTCCTTGGATCATTTCTGACCTTCACTGAAGATTTCATCCATATCTGTTGGTCTGTTCTAGAGTAATGTTGCTGACAGACAGAAATCAAAGAGGATGGAAAACCAGCAAAAGAAGGAGAGAAAAAAAATGGAGGGATAAGAAATAAGATGGAGGAAGGAAAGCAAATCGAAGAAGAGAAGAGAGAGAGAAAGATGAAAAGGAGGAAGATAAAGAAGAGGAAAACAAATCCATGGATCCAGAGTATTACGACAAAAACTGGACAAAAGACAACAAAAACGAGACACAAAGCGATAAAAATGAGACACAACGACCAAAATGATGCAGAAATCTTTAACAAATCCGTGGATCCAGACGATAAAAAAAGATGAAAAAGAGGCGGATAAAGGAGAGGAAATGAGGAAAAGGGTGAAACAAGGACATAAGAAGATGACAGAGAACATAAAGAGGAGGGAAAAGAAGACAAGGAGAAGAAAAACTGGTGAAGAAACCAGAGGAGAACAGATGTAGAAGAAGTGGAGAGGTGAAGGTTTGATAAGTCAGATCTAACATCCTGCTGGGCTGACTCCATCCCTCCTCTCTTTATTTACGTCTCTGACAGAAAGTCATCACCCTCTGATGGAAGCAGCGTCACCACAACCACCAGCTGAATATTTAGTGCAGCAGGAATATAAAAACCTGCCGACAGAAGCCACAGTCAGCAGCAATGCTTCGTCAAAAATTCAATAAGCAGCCTGTAAATGTGGCGTCCCACAAAGACAAACACATGAACGGACAGAAAACCAGGAGAAAGCACGATGACAGGATAGCCGGGGGATGGAAATCATAAAAAAACACAATAACTTCAATATGTTTAATGAAGCAAAGTTCTGCCTTCATACCGAGAATATTTACAGACCTGAAAGTCCACAGAGGTGAAGCTCAGAAATGATGACGACCATTTCATGGAGACAGTTAAATATCCATTTTTCATCATACTGACAGAAGACATCTCTCTTTCTTTATGAGGACTTTATGTTGCAGAGAAAAATGAGAGAACAGTGAGGAAGAATGAGCTAAAAACACCAGAGAAGTCCAGAGGATTGAAACAGTCAGTAGAGCCTCTTCAGTTTGGACTTTTTGGAAAACATGAGAATGAACATCAACCAAAGACCACTTTGGTCCAAACATCCTTTAAAAATCTGCTTTTGGTTGAACTTTAAGTGGTTCTTTCATGCTTATAAAAGGTCGACATGTTGGTGAATCCACAATCAGACCTGCTGAGCTGATCTTATAGAGATGTCTGTGGAAGCAGTCTGATGAGGGTTTGGAGAGTGAAGGAGTGTTTCTACAGACGAACATCTAGAAACAAGCGACACATTAACGGCGATCAGAGAGTGTGAAGAGGAGCTGAGCGTGGACAGGAGACACCTGAATACTGCTCCATGATCCTGTGAAACGGCTCACAGCGTCGATAAGAGAGTGTGAATTAGAGCGAGGCGACAGCAGACAAGAAATAATGAGCCTCATGAATGCAGATGCAGCCGCTGTGTTTGCTTAAAGCCTCGTCCAGACGTCACTTTTAGCTCCAGCAGGAGATGATTTAGATCCTCACATCCAGCAGAACGTCAGGAGGATCTACACACCAGGGCTGTTTCACTGAAGGTTTCAGTTTTTATTCTGTTTCTGCAGCTAAAGACTGACATCAGCTCAACTTAAAAACTCCCTTTTCTTCTTCTTCAAATAAAAAACTGACTGAAGAAAGCAGGTGAATGTTTTACATGAAAACAGAAACATCAGGCATCATCAGGTGTTGATGGAAAACTGATCTGGTGTCAGTTTGTACCAGAACTAAGCCCTGTTGGACTGAAGAAGTTCTGAGGCTCAGAAAGGATGGAAAAAGTCCATTAAAAAGTGAGAAATCTGGCTGGAAACCATTAACTGCCACAGAAGTCTTTGTCATGTGCCCCACTGCTACATAAATCTGGACCCTCCTCTGTGTACTTCAAGGTCTGTAGATCTGAAAACATTCACAGTATGAAGGTAGAACTTTTCTTTATTCCATAAAGTTCCTGAAGATGAAGAACCAGCTGTTTCAGGAGAAGTTCTGGCTGATCTTTCATGCTCTGAGGTGTTACTCACGTAGAGAAGGCGTTGTTCTGCCTCTCACAGCGGATGCCTTTGCAGTTGTTGGGTTCCTCTGACGCCTTCGTCTCGTAGTAGAAGTACAGCTGGTTCAGACCATTGGCAAACGCCAGCAGGACCTGCAAACACAGAAACACATGAACCAGATCAGAGCAGATCCCTGGAGCTCCTCGTGGTGACCTTCTGCTCCTCCGGGCGGTCTGAGGGAGGATTGGGTTGTAGGTTAGGGTTCCTCCAAACAATCCGTTCCGTGCATCACAATATCGATCAGTTATTTGTAAAGTCATGAATACCAAGCGTTTCAAACATTCTTAAATTTGGGATCACAAATTTGTCCAAAATTATTTGAAATTTGCACAATACAGGAAGTCCTCGGTTTACGACGTCCTCCATTTTTAATGGACTTTTCCAATCATTTCTGAGCCTCAGAATTTCAGTAATAAATCTGGACCTCCTCCGTGGACTTTAAGGTTCTGTAGATCTGAAAATATTCACAGTCTGAAGGTAGAACTTTGCTTCATTAAATAAAGTTCCTGTAGATAAGAACCAGCTGATTCTGAGGAGGTCCGGGGCAACATTTAGCACATTAGGTTGATTTTATTCCCTAACTAGAACCCAAAGCTGCAGGAGGCAGGATAGAACAGTTTAGACTGCATGATTTATATTTATTGATCCTTTAATGAAGCTGTTGAACTGACTACCAGCTGCAGATCAGATCAATCAGATATTGATCAGATAAAACCTCTGATCAAATGCTTTCAGATCCTTCCTCACAAGGATTAATTAGTTCAGCTAAAGTCTGACAGAACATCCTGTAGGTTATAAATAAACCTGGACCTGAACCAGAACCACTCGCTGACTCAGCATCGGTCCACAGCTGCCCAAACCAACACATCTGTCCTAACCTGTCTGATCTGAGCTCAGTGTGGAGATATTAGCATGAAGGGAGCCCATAATGAGGCCACAGCCTGCTAATTTACCATTTCTCAGAGAAAGAAACCGTAAAAACAGACAGAAGATCGTCAGATTCACAACTTTTAAACTACAGATCCCAGTGATGAGCAGCTCTAGCAGGAAAATGAACCAAATCTGAGCTTGAACCACTTTATTCTACTTGCATCATTTTAAAATCCACCAAATATAAACCATTTTTTAGATGTTAACATAAAGAAACACACTCAGCTGTTTCCAGCAATCACATGACAAGAATCTCAGGACTTTTCAGTTTAACCGCAGGCAGTGTATCTGTGATTTCTGCTGCTAATACAGACCAGTTCTTTGAACTACAAGATCTCTTTTTAGGACATTTTGGACAAACTTGGTCGAGGGAAAACTTCAAATAATCAGAATCAGAATCAGAATTCGTTTTATTGCCAAGTAGGTTTTTACACTTACAAGGAATTGTCTCTGGTGCTCTTGGTGCAAGTACAATAAAATAGTTAGTAAAGAGATGCAAGAAATATAGGATAAAATAGACAAGGTATTTACAGTTACTACGCAGTAGTAATGATTATAGTCAACAGAGCCGATTTGCAGTGGCACGGGCAGTGTTCATCAGCGATGCAGCAGAGGGGAAGAAGCTGTTCTTGTGGCGAGAGGTTTTAGTCCTGATGGACCGCAGCCTCCTACCTGAGGGGAGGGGTTCAAAAAGTTTGTGTCCAGGGTGAGAGGGGTCGGCCAAGATCTTGGTTGCACGCCTTAAAGTCCTAGAGGGGTACAGATCCTGGAGGGATGGCAGGTTACATACGATCACCTTCTCAGCAGAGCGGATGATGCGCTGCAGCCTGCTCTTGTCCCGAGCGGTGGCTGCAGGGTACCAGACGGTGATGGAGGAGGAGAGGATGGACTCTATGATGGCCGTGTAGAAGTGCACCATCATAGTCTTTGGCAGGTTGAACTTCTTCAGCTGCCTCAGGAAGTACATCCTCTGCTGTGCCTTCTTGGTTATGGAGGTGTGTTCATCTCCCACTTCAGGTCCTGGGAGATGATGGATCCCAAAAAGCAGAATGACTCCACGGTGAGCACTGTGGAGTCAGAGAGCTTGATGGGAGCAGGGGGGGGCTGTGTTCCTCCTGAAGTCCACCACCATCTCCACTGTCTTCTGGGCGTTGAGCTCCAGGTTGTTCCTGCTGCACCAGGTCACCAAGTTGTCTACCTCCAGTCTGTAAGCAGACTCATCCTCATCAGAGATGAGTCCGATGAGGGTGGTGTCATCTGCAAACTTCAGGAGTTTGACGGGCTGGTGCCTGGAGGTGCAGCTGTTGGTGTTCAGGGAGAACAGCAGTGGGGAAAGAACACAGCCTTGGGGGGAGCCAGTGCTAATTTTCCAACATGTACATTTTCTTGAAGATTCCTCTTAAACTGAGTCATTTTAAAGAAGCTGCAGATAGGTGAACATCTACAGCCTGGAACAGCTATCGACAAAATCAAACCCAGTAGCCAAATCTTGTGCAGAAGTAGTTGGATTTTAAAATAACAGAAACTTTATGATGCATTTGTGATGTTTACAGTCTTTAAAATAGAGTAGTTGTGTAAAAACATGCTGTGAATGAATGTTTGTTCAAGATTTGTCAAAGTTAAATGGACATAATGACTGCTCTGTTCCTCTGCCTGGTCCTTGAACTCATCATCTGTGTGAGGACCTTCAGTGGACATCTTACCAGGCAGTAGATGAAGAGGAACTTGAGGATGTCCAGCAGCATCCGGCCCAGAGAGATCTGCAGAGGGCCGAGGTGGGAGTTGGCAGTGAACAGGGAGATGAGTCTGAGCGAGCTGAAGATGTTGGCGATGGCAAACAGAGCCTCGGCGATCAGCGTCGGATGCCACATCTCCCACTCCTCCCTCGGCCGAGACGAGTTGTACTGCAGCAACAGAGACACAGAGAAGGTTAGATGGTTATCAGAAGAACTCAGGAGTTCTATCGATGAGTCCAGGTTGTCTTTAGCCTAGCTTAGCACAAAGACAGGAAGCTGCTGACATCCAATAACAATCTGAGCACCACTGAGGAATGATATTTTATTCAAATACATTTTAAAAATAACTATTTATCAGAGCCAGAAACTGCAAAAATAAAGAAAATCTTCTGGTTTTGAACTCCTGACTGTCCTCAAACTACTCATCTGTGACATGCTGCTCCATCAGGAAATTTAACCAAATCTAAAGTTAAAATGTCTGATATTTCACCAGAATCCCTTCATTCTACATAAATTCTACAGTTTGTAGTGTTTAGATTCTGTCAGCCTGAAGTTCAGCCAAAACTTAAAGGAATTTTGAAGATTTTTCATCATAATCACGTTTTTATACATATAAAAAATTCACCAAAAATAACTCCTTTGCACAGAGCAGATTCTGTAAAAAATAAACATTAATATAAAAATTAAAGATATATTAAATTCTGCTTTTAGTGACTCAGCTGTGATCAACAGTTACGTCAGAAACATTCAGCAAGTTCAGGATGAACTGCAGGCACTGTTTCCACACAGCACAGGTGAGACGAGTCTGGAAAAATAAATGTCAGTATTAAAATATCTATTTTTTCTGCTGTGGACACTCGGATAAATATTGCACATGTTGATTCCAACTTTGTAAAACATTTGAGAAGCAAATAATAAAAGAAATTCCAGTTTGTTTTCTGCCATCTTTGCTCACATCTCTCTGGATTCTGGATTCATCCTTTAAACTAGGGCTTTCCAACAAAACCGGTCCTCCAGAGGGTCTAATCCAGCCAAGTTTTTGTTGTTTAGTGTCTCGTTTTTGTCATTTTCTGTTTCCTTTTTGTCATATTTTGTCTCATTTTGCTGTTTGTGGTTGTTTTTGTTTCTAGTTTTTGCCATGTTTTTTCTCATTTTTGTCGTTTTGTGTCTCGTTATTGTTGTTTTGTGTCTCATTTTTGTCGTTTTGTGTTTCCTTTGTGTCATAGTTTGTCTCATTTTGCTGTTTGTGGTTGCTTTTGTTTCTTGTTTTTTCTCTTTTCATTTTATGCCTCATTTTTGTCGTTTTGTGTCTCGTTTTTTTCGTTTTATGTCTCGTTTTTGTCGCTTTGTGTCTTGTTTTTTCATTTTATGTCTCGCTTTTGTCGTTTTGTGTCTCATTTTTGTTGTTTTTTCCCAGAAACCTCTACTCTGAGTCCCTGCTCCTCCTCATGCAGCATTTAAAGTGGTTCTCACTCTTCTTCAATTTCTCTGTCGGCTCGTCGCTGCTTTTCCTGACGAGATGCCACAACCAAATGTCAATTAGTGCACAAGCATGAGAGCATCATCATCACCATCATCATCATCCTCTGAATCACATGGAGGGACATGAGACGTTAAACAGAAAACAGAACTGTTCTCTCATCCATCGACCCACTGAGCTGTTCTGTACAGGAGTTCTACAGATTCTACTGTTTAAAAAGTGAAATATTTCAGATATCAGGTAGAAGTTCAGTCAGTCTTTGACATCCAGACATCTTCATCTTCATTCTGATATTTATTCAGCTACTCTGTTTTATATTTAAAATGTTTTTTTTTGTTACATAAAAACACACCACAAAGCTTCTGGTCATCTGTTCTCTGGTCAGATGGAACAAAAATGGAGCTTTCTGGGCTCAGAGATGCGGCTTTCATCTGGACAAAGAAGGGTGAGGCCTACAAGCCAAAGAACACAGTTCCTGCTGTGAAGCATGGAGGTGGAAGCATCATGCTGTGGGGCTGCTTTTCTGCAAACAGGCCACTTTTGTGTCTCTCTGTGGTCACTTTTGGCTTTTTATAGTCATTTTATTGGTGTTTGTGGTCATTTTGTGTTTCTGTGGTAGTTTTGTGTCCCTTTGTGGTAGTTGTGTGTCTCTTTGTGGTCGTTTTGTGTCTCTGTGGTAGTTTTGTGTCCCTTTGTGGTAGTTTTGTCTCTTTGTGGTAGTTTTGTGTCTCTGTGGTAGTTTTGTGTCCCTTTGTGGTAGTTTTGTGTCCCTTTGTGGTAGTTTTGTGTCTCTTTGTGGTAGTTTTGTGTCTCTGTGGTAGTTTTGTGTCCCTTTGTGGTAGTTTTGTGTCTCTTTGTGGTGGTTTTGTGTCTCTGTGGTAGTTTTGTGTCTCTTTGTGGTGGTTTTGTGTCTCTGTGGTAGTTTTGTGTCTCTTTGTGGTAGTTTTGTGTCTCTTTGTGGTGGTTTTGTGTCTCTGTGGTAGTTTTGTGTCTCTTTGTGGTGGTTTTGTGTCTCTGTGGTTGTTTTGTGTTTCTTTGTGGTGGTTTTGTGTCTCTGTGTGGTAGTTTTGTGTCTCTTTGTGGTGGTTTTGTGTCCCTTTGTGGTAGTTTTGTCTCTTTGTGGTAGTTTTGTGTCTCTGTGGTAGTTTTGTGTCCCTTTGTGGTAGTTTTGTGTCTCTGTGTGGTAGTTTTGTGTCTCTGTGGTAGTTTTGTGTCTCTTTGTGGTGGTTTTGTGTCTCTTTGTGGTGGTTTTGTGTCTCTTTGTGGTCGTTTTGTGTCTCTGTGGTAATTTTGTGTCCCTTTGTGGTAGTTTTGTGTCTCTTTGTGGTAGTTTTGTGTCTCTTTGTGGTGGTTTTGTGTCTCTTTGTGGTGGTTTTGTGTCTCTTTGTGGTAGTTTTGTGTCTCTGTGGTAATTTTGTGTCCCTTTGTGGTAGTTTTGTGTCTCTTTGTGGTAGTTTTGTGTCTCTTTGTGGTGGTTTTGTGTCTCTTTGTGGTCGTTTTGTGTCTCTGTGGTAATTTTGTGTCCCTTTGTGGTAGTTTTGTCTCTTTGTGGTAGTTTTGTGTCTCTGTGGTAGTTTTGTGTCCCTTTGTGGTAGTTTTGTGTCTCTGTGTGGTAGTTTTGTGTCTCTGTGGTAGTTTTGTGTCTCTTTGTGGTGGTTTTGTGTCTCTGTGTGGTAGTTTTGTGTCTCTGTGGTAGTTTTGTGTCTCTTTGTGGTAGTTTTGTGTCTCTGTGGTTGTTTTGTGTTTCTTTGTGGTGGTTTTGTGTCTCTGTGTGGTAGTTTTGTGTCTCTTTGTGGTGGTTTTGTGTCTCTTTGTGGTGGTTTTGTGTCTCTTTGTGGTTGTTTTGTGTTTCTTTGTGGTGGTTTTGTGTAACTTTTTGGTAGTTTTGTGTCTCTGTGGTTGTTTTGTGTTTCTTTGTGGTGGTTTTGTGTCTCTGTGTGGTAGTTTTGTGTCTCTTTGTGGTGGTTTTGTGTCTCTGTGTGGTAGTTTTGTGTCTCTTTGTGGTGGTTTTGTGTCTCTGTGTGGTAGTTTTGTGTGTCTTTGTGGTGGTTTTGTGTCTCTGTGTGGTAGTTTTGTGTCTCTGTGTGGTAGTTTTGTGTCTCTTTGTGGTCGTTTTGTGTCTCTGTGGTAGTTTTGTGTCCCTTTGTGGTAGTTTTGTGTCTCTGTGTGGTAGTTTTGTGTCTCTGTGGTAGTTTTGTGTCTCTTTGTGGTGGTTTTGTGTCTCTGTGTGGTAGTTTTGTGTCTCTGTGGTAGTTTTGTGTCTCTTTGTGGTAGTTTTGTGTCTCTGTGGTTGTTTTGTGTTTCTTTGTGGTGGTTTTGTGTCTCTGTGTGGTAGTTTTGTGTCTCTTTGTGGTGGTTTTGTGTCTCTTTGTGGTAGTTTTGTGTGTCTTTGTGGTGGTTTTGTGTCTCTTTGTGGTAGTTTTGTGTCTCTGTGTGGTAGTTTTGTGTGTCTTTGTGGTGGTTTTGTGTCTCTGTGTGGTAGTTTTGTGTCTCTTTGTGGTGGTTTTGTGTCTCTGTGTGGTAGTTTTGTGTCTCTTTGTGGTGGTTTTGTGTCTCTTTGTGGTAGTTTTGTGTCTCTGTGTGGTAGTTTTGTGTGTCTTTGTGGTGGTTTTGTGTCTCTGTGTGGTAGTTTTGTGTCTCTGTGTGGTAGTTTTGTGTCTCTTTGTGGTCGTTTTGTGTCTCTGTGTGGTAGTTTTGTGTCTCTTTGTGGTTGTTTTGTGTCTCTCTGTGGTAGTTTTGTGTCTCTTTGTGGTTGTTTTGTGTTTCTTTGTGGTGGTTTTGTGTACCTTTTTGGTAGTTTTGTGTCTCTTTGTGGTTGTTTTGTGTTTCTTTGTGGTCGTTTTGAAACTGACGTGAAACTGAAAACATTAAGACATTTCTTGTATTTGACAGGACTATTAAGAATTTTGACATTCAGCGTGTTGTTTACCTTGACGTAGGCTACGATCTTCAGAGAGATGGTAGCCAGGTAGAGCGAGTTCATGGCGAAGTCCATCAGGTTCCACCAGTCGTGGATGTACTCTGTGAAGCCTCCGTCCCACATCTCCTTAATCTCAGCCCAGATGAAGCCTGAAAATACACACAAACAGCTGCTTATTTACATGCCAACAGCTGCTTATTTACATGCTAACAGATGAGCATGTTACTGTGGTTTGTTTGCTTCAGTTCTTTGACCAGAGTGGCCCCCGGGGCAGGAACCAGGAACCCTGATCCAGGAAGCAGAGAGCGTTTCAGTGTTTCCCCTCCTATATGACCGATGAGGCGGGCCGCCTCTCTGCTATAGGCCACCGCCTCATTACAATTTTGCGAACATTGCCGCTTCACTGGTCCGCACCAAAAAAAAAAAGAAGAAAAAAGTAATGCTAAATATTAGAAAGCATTGACACATAAGTCCGGTATATTCGCCGCTGAAATCAACAGAATGGCAGCCTTTTCTCGCCGTGGGTGAAGACAGCAGACACATCCCCATTGGTCGGTAACACTCAGTTCTCGTATGACATCCCGCAAGTTCGCGTTTCAAATGTCGGTCGTTCCGATTGACGAACAACGAGCATGGCGGACAAGAAGCGGCAGCGCTCCATGGTTTCGTTTTTCGGGGCTAAAAGCAGGTGTGTATCACAGATATATGTCAAATTAAGTATCAAAACTATCGCATGTCATCAAAATAAAGTGAGCAACGCAGTGTAGGCATCGATCTCGCTTCCTTTACTGAGTTACTGTTCTGTTGTCCGCGGCGATACGAATTGACAGCGACTGTAAAAATGGCTCCAGTTAAAACATTTAGGCACGACAAAACCCGTTCTACCCAACGAGACAAATGATTTCAACGGAGTATAAAGTTCCTAGTTTCTTTTGATAAAATGATTTATAGAGTGCCCGAAATTATATCATTCAATGGCAAAACAGATTCTGTGTTCAAATTCTAGTTCTGTGTTCAAAAAGGGAACAGTTTTGAAAACAGAACTAACTCCTTCAGAAAACCAGCTGTTAACCCAGAGTTTAAGTTTTCTTTCACATTTTTAAGTAAAATGAAGGTCATGACCTTTTTATTATAAATAAAAATGAAGTGGGAATTTGGTACCTAACATGTAGTTGTTTTTAGAAAAAAAGTAAAAGTCACCACTTGATTCCAGATTCAAGTCCTTTGTCGTCTTTTTCAAATTTGTAATAAGAACTGATGTGGCATTTTGGAATGGAGTGGAAATCTGACCAGAATATAATAGACTGGACTAGTTGACATGTTTTGATCACAAGAACAAGTGGGTTTATATTTGTCATATTTTCTCCTTATCACTAATTTTTAGAATAAGAAACATGAAAATTTTATTTAATTTAGTTTTTGGAAATGGCTACAAATACAACAAAATGTGCTCCGAATTGTGCCAGAATGCCCCATTTTGCATCTTGATTTTCAAAATTTTTCCGGGGGGGCATGCCCCCGGAACCCCCTACTTGCTTCGTGCCTCCGGCACAACCCACCACCTCAGAGCCATTTCAACCCAGGGGAAACACTGCGTTTGTTCTGTTCCACTGCCTTCAGATAAAGTCCTGTTTCATTCTAAATAATTCACCAGGCGTTTTCCCTCTAACACTCTCCCTGGAATATTCGGTTTTCTGGGTTTTTCTGAGACAAGTGGCCACGGCTGACCCGGTATTAACCAGAAGCTCCACACCAGATCCCTCAGTACGGAGGGTTTTTATTCCAGCATCTATGAAACCAAAGATGTTTAAAGTTTTACTCACAGAAAACAACCAAAAACATCCTGTTGTTGGTTATTAATGTGGATGTTTGACCATCAGAGCCTCAGAGGATTAAAGTTGCATATTAAATCCATAAAATTACTACATTTATCACAGAGAAATGCTGGATTTTTAACTTTCCTTCGACTTTTTTGACTTTTCTCTCCTTCTTCCTGTTGTTCTGTTTCCATAAAGCTGCAGGAGTTTATATTAGAGTGAAAAATTAACCAGAGGGAATAAAAATGGACAGAAGGATGGATTAGATGAAGGACTGATGAAGAGATGAGCAGAGGAACACATTCTGAAACTAAAATAGCTCCTCGTTGGTCTAAGTTTCTCCTGCAGAACAAATGCAGCAACAGTTGTTTTATCAGCCACAGTGGAAGTTTGTGGAGACGACGGAGGCAGCAGATGGTTGCTAATGATTGGTGTCAGCTCTGAGAGGGATGGAGATGGAACTCCCACACCTCCTCCTCCTCCTCCTCACTCAGCCTCTTCAGAAGAAGAAGAAAAAAAAGAAGAAGAAGAAGAAGAAGAAGAAGAAGAAGAAGAAGAGCCAGATGACTGACTTAAATCTGCTGCTTTTCTCTGTCTTTGACTCACCTGAACTTCATCATTTAATGTGAGTCATGTCTTCTTCTTTTCCTTTCAGCTTTTCCCTTCAGGGGTCGCCACAGTGAATCAATTGCCTCCATCTAACCCTGTCTGCTGCATCCTCTTCTCTCACACCAACTACCTTCATGTCCTCTTTAACCACATCCATAAACCTCCTCTTTGGTCTTCCTCTAAGCCTCCTGCCTGGCAGTGGGAAACTCAGCATCCTTCTACCAATATATTCACTCTCTCTCCTCTGGACATGTCTGAACCATCTCAGTCTGGCCTCTCTGACTTTATCTCCAAAGCCTCTAACATGTGCTGTCCCTCTGATGTCCTCATTCCTGATCCTATCCATCCTGGTCACTCCCAAAGAGAACCTCAGCATCTTCAGTTCTGCTACCTCCAGCTCTGCCTCCTGTCTTTTCCTCAGGGACACTGTCTCCAGACCAAACAACATGGCTGGTCTCACCACAGTTTTGTAAACCTTTCCTTTCATTTTAGCTGAAACTCTTCTATCACACATCACACCTGACACTTTTCTCCAGCCGTTCCAGCCTGCCTGTACACGCTTCTTCACCTCTTTTCCACACTCTCCATTGCTCTGGACTGTTGACCCTAAGTACTTAAAATCCTCCACCTTCTTGATCTCTTCTCCCTGTAACCTCACTCTTCCACTTGGGTCCCTCTCATTCACACACAGATACTCCGTCTTGCTGCGGCTAACCTTCATTCCTCTCCTTTCCAGGGCAAACCTCCACGCCTCTAGCTTCTCCTCCACCTGTTCCCTGCTCTCACTCCAGATCACAATGTCATCTGCAAACATCATAGTCCATGGAGACTCCCGTCTAACCTCGTCTGTCATCCTGTCCATCACCATAGCAAACAAGAAGGGGCTCAGAGCTGATCCCTGATGTAGTCCCACCTCCACCTTGAACTCCTCTGTTACTCCTACAGCACACCTCACCACTGTCTTACAGTCCTCATACATGTCCTGCACCACTCTAACATACTTCTCTGCCACTCCAGACTTCCTCATACAAAACCACAGTTCCTCTCTGGGCACCCTGTCAGAAGCTTTCTCCAGATCTACAAAGACACAATGCAGCTCCTTCTGACCTTCTCTGTACCTCTCTATCAGCATCCTCAAAAGCAAATATTTCATCTGTTGTACTCTTTCTTGGCATGAAACCATACTGCTGCTCACAGATGTTCACCTCTGCCCTTAGTCTAGCTTCAACTACTCTTTCCCATAGCTTCATCGTGTGGCTCATCAGCTTTATTCCTCTGTAGTTGCCACAACTCTGCACATCTCCCTTGTTCTTAAAGATGGGCACCAGCACACTTCTCCTCCATTCCTCGGGCATCTTCTCACTATCTAAGATCCTGTTGAACAACCCAGTCAGAAACTCTACTGCTACCTCTCCAAGACAAGTCTTTGCTACTTCCTGGTCCACAACAGTCACCTCTTCTACTCTTCGTTCTCTCTCATTTTCCTCATTCATCAACTCTTCAAAGTACTCTTTCCATCTTCCCATCACACTATTGTCACCTGTCAACACACTTCCATCCTTATCCTTTATCACCCTAACCTGCTGCACGTCCTTCTCATCTCTGTCTCTCTGCCTTGCCAACCTGTACAGATCAGTCTCTCCCTCCTTACTGTCCAACCTAGCATACAAGTCATCGTAAGCTCCTTGTTTGGCCTTTGCCACCTCTACTTTCACCTTACGCTGCATCTCCCTGTACTCCTGTCTACTCTCTTCAGTCCTCTCAGTGTCCCACTTCTTCTTAGCTAACCTCTTTCTCTGGATCCACTCCTGCACCTCCTCATTCCACCACCAAGTCTCCTTATCTCCTCTCCTTCCAGGTGACACACCAAGTACTCTCCGACCTGTCTCCCTGATCACATTTGCTGTAGTTGTCCAGTCATCTGGAAGCACCTCCTGACCATCCAAAGCCTGTCTCAACTCTTTCCTGAAAGTCATACAACACTCTTCCTTTTCAGCTTCCACCATTTGGTCCTCTGCTCTGCCTTTGCCCTCTTCATCTTCTTCACCACCAGGGTCATCCTACACACCACCATCCTATGCTGTCTGGCTACACTCTCACCTACCACTACTTTGCAGTCACTGATCTCCTTCAGATTACACCATCTACACAAGATGTAGTCTCCCTGTGTGCTCCTACCTCCACTCTTATAGGTCACCCTTTGTTCCTGCCTCTTCTGGAAGAAAGTATTCACTACAGCCATTTCCATCCTTTTTGCAAAGTCGACTGCCATCTGTCCTTCTGCGTTCCTCTCCTGGATACCAAACCTGCCCATGACCTCCTCATTATCTCTGTTTCCTGCACCAACATGTCCATTGAAGTCTACACCAATGACAACTCTCTCACTTCTAGGGATGCTCTGCATCACTTCATCAAGGTCCAATCAGAATTTCTGCTTCTCCTCCAGCTCACATCCTACCTGTGGAGCATACCCAGAGCACTCAAGCACCGTGTACCATCACACCTTCGATTTCTAGCTTCAGGCTCATCACTCGATCTGACACTCTTTTTACCTCCAGGACTTTCCTAACAAACTCCTCCTTCAAGATAACTCCTACTCCATTTCTCTTCCTATCTACAGCATGATAGAACAACTTGAACCCTGCTCCTAAACTTCTAGCTTTACTACCTTTCCACCTGGTCTCCTGGACACACAGTATGTCCACCTTCCTCCTCTGCATCATGTCAACCAGCTCTCTACCTTTTCCTGTCATAGTTCCAACATTCAAATGTTGTCAATTGTTGTTAATGTGAGTCACTGATTGGAGAAAATAATCAAACTGGATGACGTATTTGGTTTGGTTCTAGGATTACGGAGCATTTCGTAGAAAAACTGCAGCATCACTGAGACTCTGTGAGCATTTTTTCACTGCAGATTAATTAAAATTGCTGCTCATGCACAACTGGAAAGAATTTACGGAAGGGAAAAAGTTCACATCTGTATGACAACAATAAAAGTAGGCGTAGGATTCTGGACATTATAAAAAAATGGCTTTTTTAACAGTTTATTTTTTGGATCAATTTACTGTCATTTTACAGGTTTCCAGTTCAGTAAATTAGTTAATAAAAACACAGAAAAAAAAGGATAATTTTACATTTCAAGTACAAAAAAAGAGGTAAAATCAGGCCTGAACTGCAAATGACATCAAAAATAATGTACAAAAATAATAATTTATTCTTACATCATGTTTGACAGTAAATGTTTAGTCAAAATATCATAATTTGACACAAACCCCCCCAAATTTACATCTGCATTTATATAGAAAAAATTATTTGTTCTTCGATAATAGGTGACCATAAAATTCCACTATTTTACTGTATTTAAATCAGGTAAAAATCTAATTATTTTAAGGATTTTTTAAACATTTTTCTGAAGCATTTAATCCATTTTTCTGGGGCACTTCAAGCCAGGGTTCAAAATGACTGGATAAGATAAGATGAGGTAGAATTTGTAGTTGTCTAGAACTTTCTCCAGTTGTCAGTAGGTCTGCTCTAGAACTTTCTCCAGTTGTCGGTAGGTCTACTCTAGAACTTTCTCCAGTTGTCGGTAGGTCTGCTCTGGAACTTTCTCCACTTGTCGGTAGGTCTACTCTAGAACTTTCTCCTCTTGTCGGTAGGTCTGCTCTAGAACTTTCTCCAGTTGTCGGTAGTTCTGCTCTAGAACTTCCTCCAGTTGTCGGTAGGTCTGCTCTAGAACTTTCTCCAGTTGTCGGTAGTTCTGCTCTAGAACTTCCTCCAGTTGTCGATAGGTCTGCTCTAGTACTTTCTCCAGTTGTCGGTAGGTCTGCTCTAGAACTTTCTCCAGTTGTCGGTAGGTCTGCTCTAGAACTTTCTCCAGTTGTCGGTAGGTCTGCTCTAGAACTTTCTCCACTTGTCGGTAGTTCTACTCTAGAACTTCCTCCAGTTGTCGATAGGTCTGCTCTGGAACTTTCTCCACTTGTCGGTAGGTCTGCTCTAGAACTTTCTCCAGTTGTCGGTAGGTCTGCTCTAGAACTTTCTCCAGTTGTCTGTAGGTCTGCTCTAGAACTTTTTCCAGTTGTCGGTAGGTCTGCTCTAGAACTTCCTCCTGTTGTCGGTAGGTCTGCTCTAGAACTTCCTCCAGTTGTCGGTAGGTCTGCTCTAGAACTTCCTCCAGTTGTCGATAGGTCTGCTCTAGAACTTCCTCCAGTTGTCGATAGGTCTGCTCTAGAACTTTCTCCAGTTGTCGGTAGGTCTACTCTAGAATTGTATACAGTTTTTACAGTTTTTATACAGTCTTTACAAATATTTGACCTCTGATCCAGATGTTTCCAGCAGCTGCAGCTGGATTGTTCCTCCAGAACCTCCAGAAAAAAACCTCAGTAATGCTGCTGTACTCACCGAGCACCCAGGGCAGGATCATCCACTCCACGATGGTGGGTGGAGGTCCCTGCATGTGCAGGTTGGTTCTGGCGATGTGCTGTGAGGCCAGCAGCAGCAGGAAGAGGAAGGTCAGGTAGGACGCCGTGTGGCAGATGAACTTGATGAAGGGCTTCTTGATGAAGTTCCCCAGAGCACTCTTTGGAGCCAGCAGGTAGATCTGAGGAGCAGAGATGGAGGTTAGACCACCGTCCTCAATGACAGATAACCAAAGAAGAAGAAACTGCCTAAAGAGAAGACATTAACTGCAGATTGTAAATTAGTAAAACTATAAATTTAAAATCATTTCTAGGCCATGACAACTTGTTTTGATCAAAAAGTAAAATACTAGATTGTCGACTTTTGACTTTTTTTATCAAAGTTTTTGTCTCTTTTTTTGTTTTTCTTCGTGTCATTTGTCTCATATTTTGTCATTTTGTGTCTTGTTTTTGTAATGTTTTGTCTTTTTTGGTGTTTTTGTCTTTTTTCTCTGACTTTTGTTGTTGAATTTATTTTTCTTCATAATACTGCCCAATGTTGGTTATAGAGGAAATGAACAGATTTAGTGTTTAGACAGTACACCTAAATAATCCTAAAATGTCATGGTTCTATCTACTCGACCAATGCAGTTCTGAGGCCCAGAAATGATAGAAAAAGTCCATTAACCTCCACAGAAACTTTGTCATGGTGCCCTGTTGACGGATAAACCCCCATAATGCTCTTTCAAAAAACTGTGAAACTAAGACCCACCTCTGTGGACTTCAAGGACCTGCAGGTCTGAAAATAATCCTGGTATGAAGGTAGAAGTTCCATTCATTAATAAAGTTCCTGTAGATGTAGATCAGCTAATTCTGAGGAGGTCCAGTTCTGGTCAACTTTTCATTAAATGACCTTCATCGTCTGAACTTCCTGACATCAGCACTACAGTAAAAATAACTCCATTAGAAACGAGCCGCTCATCTCGTCATGCAAGTCTGATCCGGTTTAGAGTCTCTGAACACCGCAAAGGTCACGGAGTTAACGGAGAAAAAAAAGGCGTGAAAAATGTTCCCTGATCTAATTATGCACCAGAGAACTGAACCAACAGCAGACGTTAGCTGAGCCTGAAGAAAATTTCACTAAACTGAAGGAATGAAAGGGAAACATTCTGGAGCAGAAATGAGGAAATAAGAAAACCTCATTGGTATTTAGTGGGTTTCACATCTATTTAGCAACAAACAGCTCCTACAGTCAGAATAAACAGCTTTTAAAACCTCCTCTACAGATTGTTTCATATTTAAAATGTCTTTTTCTAATTGTATTTTTGCTCTTTCTTTGTAACTCCGGTTGCAAAGAAATAAACTTTATTACTATTATTAGATTCAAGATTTCTGCTGATACAAGAAAAATTAAATCAGATTTAGCCCATCTGAACCCTGAAACCCAATCAGAGTTCTAGTAAACAAGTTGCCTTTACTGCAGTGAGTCATGTTATATTGTTTGTTTTGGGGGAGACTACTGGAATATTGGAACATTTATTGAGAGGTCTAGAAGGAAAAATCTCACAGAAAATGTGAAAATCACTAAATTAACACCAAACTGTATTAAGGAGGACCTGTCCAGGGTGTTCCCTGCCTTCGCCCGAGTCAGCTGGGATAGACTCCAGCACCCCCCGCGACCCTAGTGAGGATAAAGCGGTGGATAGAGAATGGATGGATGGATGGATGGATGGATGGATGGATGGATGGATGTATTAAGGAGGCTCCAAACTACCGACTGAGACCTAAAACCCTTTAGAAAAATTATCACTGAGCGAACAGATCAAGGTAGAAGCTAAAGCATGTTCTCATAGACTTCTATTTAATTGGAGTTTGTTGAAGTCGCCCCTGCTGGCTGTGAGAGAGAATGCAGGTGTAGTTGTAGCAGGTGTAGTTCTGTTTGGGGTCACTTAGAAATGTCCTTATTGTTGAAAGAAAATCTCTTTTTCTATGAACATTAAATGAGTGATAAATTTAGTCTCGTCTCTGCTCTGGATAACGAGCTGCAACTAGTCTGATTGGTAACCTGCATTCTCTCCCACAGCCAGCAGGGGGCGACTCCAACAAACTCCGACAGAATAGAAGTCTATGAGAACATGCTTTAGCTTCGACCTTGATCTGTTTGCTCAGTGATCATTTTTCTAAAGGGTTTTAGGTCTCAGTCGGTAGTTTGGAGCCTCCTTAATACAGTTTGGTGTTAATTTAGTGAATTATGGCTCCATTTGAGGGAACAGTTGAAAAGTATTTTTTAGGTCTCAGTTCTCATTTAGATAAACTCCTCACTTCCAGTTTTCTCAGAGCACTTTCCACCTCTTTGTCCCTTTCTTGAATTCTTATTTAGTTGAATATTTCCCCCTCTTAAATGTTTAAGATCATCAAACAGATCCAGATATTAGACAGATATTTTTCCACGGTGCTGTACCGTCTATGCTGCCCGTTCCAGAGGACACTTCCAGAGGTTTATAGAGTCCAGATGTTGGCAGGTCAGAACTGCTTTGCTTCACCAGGTGGTCAGAAGATTTTGGTTCATCAAACACCAATGAAACATGTCTAGAGTGGTTTAGATCAAACTGTCTGACGGATCTCCAGTGACAGCTTCTTGAAGGATCATGAGTGACAGCTCAACTGAACCCCTCAGTACCTGGAACCTCATTTAGCTCCACCTGGAGGACCTTTACCTCCAAGTGTTTCAGAAACAATGAAGACAGAACAGAGTCTCCTGTCACTCTGACTTGTTTCTGAGTATTTCTGGGTTGAATTCATGTTTCTAAAGCTGCTCCATCCTGAAGAAGACAACCAGAACTAACACATGGAAGACGTCTTCTCATTCCTCTGTTAAACTAAAACAAGAATCCTACTCCTGTTGCCACTTTGTTTTTAGGTCTTTCCTGACAACGGCTCCTGCAGCCAATAAACGAGGATTCAGCTTAACGGCTTCCAGGAAAACAGATTTACTCTGAGGGAGAGACAGCATGTCTTCTCTGTCCTTGTTTGTCCGTCTGCTTGTCTCCTTCGGTATATTTTCTCTTCAACTGATGATTCCCTTTACATCCACTATTCTCATGTTTCCTGTTCCTCGACATTCTCATTTTTCCTTCGTTCTCCTTATTCTCATCTTTTCTTTGTATCTTGCTCTGTTTCAGTTTTGATGAATCTCTCCTGTCTGGACGTTCTAATCCGATCTCAAAGACCAAAATGAGGACAAGCGAAGGTGTTTTTAACTGATTTCTATCTGCACAGCTGTAAGGCTGATCTTTAGTTCATATCCGCTGTCAAATCAGTTAATGAGGAGTTAATGAAGAATCAATCAAAAACAAAGTGAGGTCTGGGAAACAAACACTGTCCTGATGGTTTCAGTTTGACTTAAAAGACAGAGTCTCCTATGGGTTTCTCTGGAATCACTACGTGTTGCTCACCAGAGAGAAGACGGGGAACAGCAGTCCTATGATGAAGCAGGTGACCAGTTTGACCACCCAGTGTCGTCTCCTCCAGCCCGGGAAGCCGTCATACCACAGCGTGGCCAGAAGCTGCTGGCAGTTCGGCTGAGCCACAAACTGGAGAGAGACGGAGAGAAGACAGTCTGGGATGAGTTAATGGAACACCTAGAACCACAATGTGAGTCTGGAAGGTTTAAAACCAGACAAAACAGTGAGCTCAGAGATGATCTCTGCTTGGACAAACGCAGTTTAAAAAGCAGCTCATCTATCATTCAGAGGCATTCTGAGGCAGAGAGCTGCTGATGGAACCCTGGAACCTTCAGAACAACCAAACAGCTGCTGATAGAACCCTAGAACCTTCAGAACAATCAGAGAGCTGCTCATAGAACCCTAGAACCTTCAGAACAACCAGAGAGCTGCTGATAGAACCCTAGAACCTTCAGAACGACCAGAGAGCTGCTGATAGAACCCTAGAACCTTCAGAACAACCAGAGAGCTGCTCATAGAACTCTAGAACCTTCAGAACAACCAGAAAGCTGCTGATAGAACCCTAGAACATTCAGAACAACCAGAGAGCTGCTGATAGAACCCTAGAACCTTCAGAACAACCAGAGAGATGCTGATAGAAAAAATATGAATAGATTTGAAAATGCATTACTGTTAAAAAAAATGCCCCAAGAAGTAAAAAATGAATATCATAACCAAAAATGACAAATGAAATGCTGAAAAATATTGATAAAATGTCTCAAAAAATGTAACTGAGTCAAATAAAATTAATAAGATTTGTCAAAAATTAAACTATGTCTGAAATATATTTATAAAGAATAAACAATTTAAACTAGAAAAGCACTCGGAGAGCGCAAACCTCCGCCAGGCTATCTCTCAATTGTACAGATGACCAATCGGAGTGTGTTTGTCTGTTTGTCTGTTAACAGCATAACTCAAAAAGTTATGGACGGATTTTCACCAAATTTTTACAGAATGTCCGGAAGAGCAAAAGTAACAATCGATTAGATTTTGGAGGTGATCCGGATCACCGTCTGGATCCAGGATTTTTTTGAAGGACTCTGTACAATTGAGAGAGATGGTTCAAAGTGAACCAAATACCTCACATAACGAATTTCAGATCATTCCAATCCAACCCCTTTCTACGGTGGCCGACAAGGGCATACGTGCCGCAAACAAAAAAACGCAATACAAACGGCCAAAACGCTGCAAACACAGGAATGATGCAAACCCCAAAACACATAAAACAAATGCAACAGAGACATGCTGCAACAAAAAAACGATGCATTCACAGAAACGTTGGAAAAGCAAAAACACACAAACCGACAAAACAAATGCAAAAGGGAAATGCTGCGTACAAACCCCGAAACAACTGCAAGAGAGAGACGCTGCAAATTCACGGAAGGTCACCAGGCCACTAGGGGGAGCTGTTCTGATCGGCGTCCCTAGCAACGGTCTGCTAGACAGACGCACGCTAATATTTGCTACGTAAATTTGCTGCTGTTGGATAATACTGTAAGAGACTAGGGCCGAGTGTTTAAAAAAGACGTAAGGGAAAAAAACCTTTTTATTCTCCTCTCCAAGTGTTTGCAAACTTTCTTATCCCGCTGTCTTCTTTGCAACTTCCTCCTGGGTATTTCCTGTCGGTATAAAAGATCAGTCCCTTCCGTATGGTCAGCTCCCTCTAGTGGCCTGGTGACCTTCCGTGAATTTGCAGCGTCTCTCTCTTGCAGTTGTTTCGGGGTTTGTACGCAGCATTTCCCTTTTGCATTTGTTTTGTCGGTTTGTGTGTTTTTGCTTTTGCAGCGTTTCTGTGAATGCATCGTTTTTTTGTTGCAGCATGTCTCTGTTGCATTTGTTTTATGTGTTTTTGGGTTTGCATCGTTGCTGTGTTTGCAGCGTTTTGATCGTTTGTATTGCGTTTTGGCCGTTTGTATTGCGTCCTTTTGTTTGCGGCGCGTATGCCCTTGTCGGCCACCGTACCTTTCAGTGGTAAGCATAAATAAACAAAGAAATTAATTATTGGCTCCCCAAACAGGATTTACAACCAGCCAGAGACATATTCAATATTCTACTCCCCAATAATGGAAGGCTCCACGTCACACAACACGAAAATACGCGCCACCCAGCACTTTTAAGTCGTGCCATGAAAGCAGTTTGGTTTGGTCTCTGGAGGAGCCAACAGGCTGTAGCATCAGTGTGTGTGTGTGTGTGTGTGTGTGTGTGTGTGTGTGTGTGTGTGTGTGTGTGTGTGTGTGTGTGTGTGTGTGTGTGTGTGTGTGTGTGTGTGTGTGTGTGTGTGTGTGTCATCGGCGCCGAGTGTGCACCCTCGGACGGCGACCGCAGCCAGCACAAAAGTCCGGTGGTGGCGAATAGTTCATTAAAATCACGATGCATGATTTGCACAGGGAACGGCAGCGCTCTCTCTGGCCCCGGCACTCACCGGCACGGAGCGAGAGAGAGAGAGACATGCGTCACCGGGGAATGACGGGGCGTTCAGCGGCGCTCCGTCACATCATCCCCTTCCTCCCCGAGGTTGGCGATGTGCGGCAACCTGGAAAGGTAATCTGCCACAACATCGTTTCTGCCTGCTCGATGTCGGATCCGGAACATGAAAGGCTGGAGACTCTGTATAACTGAGAGGACTCTGTACAATTGAGAGAGATGGCCGGCCATCTCTCTCAATTGTACAGAGTCCTCTAAAAAATCCTGGATCCAGACGGTGATCCGGATCACCTCCAAAATCTAATCGATTGTTACTTTTGGTCTTCCGGACATTCTGTAAAAAATTGGTGAAAATCCGTCCATAACTTTTTGAGTTATGCTGTTAACAGACAAACAGACAAACTCCGATGATTATATGACCTTTGCTGGCAGAGGTAATAAAAATGTTGGTGCTTCTACAGAGGCATCCAATAAAACATTCATAAAATGTACCAAAAACACAAAATATGAACCAAATGTGAGAAAAACCTTTACAAATATGAATAAAATTAATAAAATATATTAATAGATTTCCTGAAAGTAATTAAATGTCTCAAAATGTCCCCCCAAAAACAATGAAATATCACAAAAATGATCAGCAAAATCTGGAATTTTTTAAATAAAATCTTTAAAATAAAAAAAAATTCTAAAAAGCAACAAATGCAAAACAAAAATCAAACAATATTTATTTATATTTATTTACCACAAAGTGAAAAAAAGTCTCTGGAAAATTGTCCAACAATAATTTTTAAAAATCCCCAAAATGACTATCAAAATGCTTAAAGAAGTCTCAAAAACACATCGCATTCTGAAAAATTAAAAATCATAAAAAAATGAAAAACTGAATTAAATATCTCAAAAATGTTAAAAAAAACTTTAAAAAAATAAAATATCCCAAAAATGATTAACGCTCATTTTGTTAAAATAATATCTCAAAAACACATTCTGAAAAGCAAATAAAAATATATTTGAGAGTTTCCAAATAAAATACAAAGTCGTAAAATATTTCTAAAATAATAATATGTACATATAAAATGTTGGTTGTGTTGTTTCCACAGAGATGCATGAATTCTTGTTCCAGTGAAAAATGAGCCACATAGAGGAAAAAGTTTTCATTTCTGGATCTGAGAGGAAAAAGTCACCTTCCTCATCTCCTGTCTGCTTTGTGTGATGAGTTTGTTCTTGGTAAAATCCCAGACTGTAAATGTCCTGAAGCTGTGGAGCAGAAGGTCGTCTGTGATAAATGAACAGCTTCACACGAGGACATCACCAAACATTTGTGTGAGCAGAGCGAGGCTCAGCGCCAGCCGACGGTCGCCACCTGAAGCTGTCAGTCAGACGGGATGCTCGGAGGAACATTTGGTGACGGCTGCACATTTCCACACTTCCTTGTTTTCTTACCAGTGTGGGCTGTTTCATAAATTATTGATCCTGGCACTTTGGATCTGCTTCTCAGCTCTGTGTGGGATTTTAGTTTTATTTTTCAACCATCACAGCTTCTAACTTTGCAGCAAACAGGAATCTGAGAACCTGATCCTCTGAAGCAACACGTTCTAGTTTATTATTTACAATTATTATTTCTTTTTAGTTGAACCTGTCAGAGCAGAACGTAGGGATCAACCAGTGTCCAAACAAGCCTCTAGAGGAAACAGATTATCTATCAGATGATCCCCGTATCAAAAAATGCTCCTTTCATTGTCTAGAACTTGTTCTGACCAACCATCTATCACACATGCTGATATGAGCCTTAAAGTTTACCCACAATGCACTGCATAAAAAGACTAAAACTTCTCCAAAGTGACTCAAAATCTGTCAAAGCTGACTAAACTTTGGTCCAAATTTGTCCAAAATTACTAAAAAATTTGTCTAAGATGACAAAAAAGATTCCTTTTTTTTTCCAAAATGGCAAAAAGCATCTCTAAAATGACTAAAAATTTGTCCACAATTATCAAAAACTTCTCTAAAACGAGTCAAATGAATAGGAGTCCTCAAGAAAATGTTCATGTTGGAAAATTATTTTAAGATTTCCCTCAACCAGATTTGTCCAAAATGACCCAATTCTTGTCTAAAAGACAAAAATTTCTCTGAAGTGACTCAAAAATTGTTCAAGCTGACTAAACTTGTGTCCAAAATTACCCGAAATTTGATAAAATAAAAAAAACCCTTCTCAAACAATAATTTGGTTCTTGTCCAAAATGACTAGAAATCTGTCTTTTTGGGGTTCAGAGGGTTAAAATGTGTCAGATCTAATACAGATGTTGATTTATTGTAACATTCCTCCTTTAAATCTAGCCCTAACATCCCCCAGAACCTGTTAGCCGCCATGCTAACAGCCTCAGCTGCTGATCTTTGGGTTTTCCTGTGCGGCTGTTTCAAACTGATGAAGTTGATTTGATTCCAGATCAAACAACGTTCAGAGGTCAGCAGTTCTTCACTATTATTGAAGAACAGGAATTTATCGACGTGACATTTGTCAGCAGCTCCCAGGTGGAGAAAGCATCAGTTCATAGAAAATAACCCAGATAGCAAACTATGGGTGAATCAATGTTGAATCTATGTTGAGACCTAACGTAGAAATTATACAGAAAGCGCAAGGTTGATAAAATGTTGAGTCAACATTTGCTTACATAGATCACATGTTTGCAAACATAGATTCAACATTAATTAAACATTGACCTGTCAAACATTTTAATTAAACCAAAATACAACGTAGATTCAATGGCATCTTTTAAACACAACTTCAATGTTGACAAAATGTTGTTGAATCAATGTTGATCCAACCATCAGTCTTCAACCGTAACCACAATTCAACCTTCTTAACCCTAATTCAACATTGATTTAACATCTTTTGCTATCTGGGTAAAGTGTGATTTATGGTTGAAAAGCAAACGTTGACTCAACATTTTATCAATCTTGCGCTTTCTGTATAATTTCTACGTTAGGTCTCAACATAGATTCAACATTGATTCACCCATAGTTTGCTATCTGGGAACGGATCAGTTCAGGTCAGAGGACGATTCCACCAGAACATCTGGATGAAGACGACATTCAGCTTTGGGGTTTGAAGCCACAGAATGAAGATTTCAAGAGTTATTAGTTCAAAGACATGATAATGTCAATCTGTTCTAAAATTACTTAAAACTGCTCAACATGACTAAAAAAATATTCAAAATTGCTCCAAATCTGCCCAAAATTACTCAAATGGTCTAAAATTATTCAAAATTATCCAAGTTAAGAAAAACAAATAATTATTTCCCACTGAAAATGGAAAACATGCAAATTTTTCAATCAAAGTTGGTTTAGTATCTCCATAAAGTTCCTGTAAGTGTATGGATGGATCCATGTTTCTATTACAATCCAGTCTTTGGTCCACATTTCTCCATCTGTTGAGGCTCTACCATCATTTTTCCTCTCATTTATTAACAATATTTAATCATTTTGTTTGGTATTTCCATTAATTGTTTTATGCTACATTTTGCATTATTTTTTTCCATTTTTAAGGACCAATTATTAAAGATTCGTCCTCATCATTTAAATCTACTGGAAACTGCTCTGTGTCCTCACCACATTTTAGGGTAGTAGGAGTTTTATTTCTGGGGATACTGAACCATTAAAACGGCTCAAACACATGAAATCTACTCTTAAAATGACACTTTGACCTGAAATGGAAGTGGTCTAAAACAAAAACAAAGGTTTAATAACAGAAACTGTTCTAAGGGAGAGATGGTGAAAGGAGCAGCAGTGTTTGTTTGTTTTTCCACTCCACGAGGTTTAATAATGTCACAACACCAGCAACGCATGACCTGAACACACACTAACACACACACTGCAGTCTGTCCATGTATGTGTTAGAGTGTGTGTGTGTGTCAGGAAAGGATTTAATTATACTGATGAGCTGACAGAAGCAGGAAAACGCAGAACAGAGGAAGGAGATCAAGTTAGAAGTCAAACCACAGATCTCCTCCTTTTCCTCTTTAACCTTTTCTCCTCCTCCTTTGCTTCCTTTTCCATCCTTTCTCCTCCTCCATCAGCTTTCTGTTGCCATGGCAGCAGTATGCTAATGAGGGACTGGGTCTCCGTCAGTCTGCCTCCTTCTAGTCGGTCGTACAGTTTCAGACAGCCGTGGTTGTGGGTCGGGGAGGCCTGGTTTGTGTTCTGGCGGCTATGAATCAGCTCTGGTTGTGTAACGCTGCAGGTAGAAGAACGGGTCGGTGGGCGGCTGTTCCATCACCGCTGGTCAGAGGACGGAGGGAAAACAGGCCGTCGCAGCGCCATCTGGGAGGCTGAGTGGGCGCTGAGTCAGGTCAGAGCATCTGGGCGACACCGACTTCATGTCTGAGACACACATTTAGTTTGCATCCCAGCCGGAAATAAGCGGAATAAATAAACACAGGAGCAACAAATGAGTTTTCTCTGGAGAAACAACCAAATAAACCACCAGACTGCCTCTCATTTATAAACTATTCTATGAAACAAACACTTGACGCGTGTCCAAAGTGCCTAAAGTCTGTAAAAATGATTCTAATGTGTTCAAAACGTATCCAAAATAACTTAAAAGTCTGCAAAAACAACTCAAAATTGTTCGAAAATTGCTTTAAATCTGCCCAAAATGACTTAAAATGTGTCTAAAATTATTCAGAATTGTCCAAATTAAACAAAAATGAACAATGATTGGCCACTGAAAATGGAAAAAGTGTCAACTTTAAATCCAGGTTGGTCTAGTGTCTCCATAAAGCTTCTGTCCGTATTTATATCTATGGATGGATCCATGTTTCTACTAAAATCCAGTCTTTGGTCCACATTTCTCCACCTGTTGAGGCTCTACCATCATTTTTCCTCTCATTTATTAACAATATTTCATCATTATGTTTGGTATTTCCATTAATTGTTCTATGCTCTGCTTATTGTCAGCTACTTGTTAAACACTTTGAGCTGCATTTCAAGTTGGATTGATTGAAAACTACTTAAATGGATTAATCGATTGTTAAAACAGCTGATTTATCGTCTGTTAATCGTTGCAGAGTTTCTTTCCTCCTGGTTCATTTCTATGTGCAGCAGGGCTAAATAGTTTTCTTCCTCTCACTTCTTATTTCCTCCCAAACACCAGAGAAGCTCCGTGATGAATTTCCAGTCCATCTTAAATCGATTACTTCGGTCTGTCTCATCTTTCTGATTCTCTTTCCTCCAACAGGCCGACCAGCGGACTGAAAACCTCAGAGGATAAAGTCTCAAAGTTAATCTGAGAGCGCCTGCAGCTCACAAACACACTCTTCATGCTAATCCAGCAGCAGCTTTACATAACGCACACCGCTGCTACCGCTGGCTGGCATGAAGGGACGCAACAAGGAGATCCTCCTGTAAAGAAAATCAACCTCAGATCCACTGGAAAAGACGGAAACATGCCGTTTAAAAAACAGCATTTTTAACAGACTGACCAGCAAATGTTACGTTAACCTGTGAATCACTGAACTAACCAGCAGGCTGTCTTCAGAAAATCATCTAAATGACACCGTTTATCAGAGACACAAACTGTAGAAACATAGAGAAATGCTGGATTTACAACTTTCCATTGATCCTTGAACTAATCATATGAGTAAAAAATGCTTAATTCTAAACATTTTTCCAGAAAATGCACTTTATTTTACATGTGGTGTTTAAAATTGTTGTAAAATCATCTAACTTGAACCACATGCTGAGAAAAAAACTATAGACATGGTAAACTGCCTAGTAATCCTCATGGATAGATATTGTCAAAGCACGTACAAAAGCATGTCAGTATGGACTGTAACAGTTAGATTTTCATCATGTCAAATCTTCAAACCTTAGTCTTAATTAATGTTTCCAGCATTCACTGAGTCTTTGAACAATTTAGCACCAGTATCTGATTACAGAGATGTTGCATTCGACGCATTAGTAAAACTTATTTTAAAAAGTAAAAATGAAATATTAAGCCATCATTTAACACCAAAGAAAGGAAACAGAATCATTAAAATGCATTTTAAGAGTTTCATCAGAGGCTTATTTTGATAAGTGTCAAAAAATCCACTTTAAATCTTTTATTTCATGTTGCAAAGTTGAGTAAATTTCTTTTAAAGGGGACTGTACTTAGTAACTTAATTTATTGCTGCAGTTTTTTGAGTCTTTAAGCAATAAAAAAATAGTTATTAATTAATTAACAACTGTGACTGCACAGTTCAGCACCACAGACAGCTCACAGAGACATAAGGACTTCAGTTCAGCACCACGGACAGCTCACAGAGACATCAGACTTTAGGACTGTAAGTTCAGCACCACAGACAGCTCACAGAGACAAGGGCTTTAGGACTATAAGTTCAGGGCTGCACAGTGGGATAGTGGTTAGCACTTTTGCTTTGCAGCAAGAAGATCCCGGTTCAAATCCCGGCCTGGGCCTGGGATCTTTCTGCATGGAGTTTGCATGTTCTCCCTGTGCATGCGTGGGTTTTCTCCGGGTACTCCGGTTTCCTCCCACAGTCCAAAAACATGCTGAGGTTAATTGGTTACTCTAAATTGTCCGTAGGTGTGAATGTGAGTGTGACTGTTTGTCTGTATATGTCGCCCTGTGACAGACTGGTGACCTGTCCAGGGTGTCCCCTGCCTTTGCCTGAGTCAGCTGGGATAGATTCCAGCACCCCCAATGACCCTAGTGAGGATAAAGCGGTGTATAGAGGATGGATGGATAGTTAACAACCAATCCCTGCTCAGCTCCTAAAGGGAAAAAAACAACGATACAGCAGAACACCAGAAAGCTGGTTTTGGTTTGTTTTTATGGTTTTAAATGTATTTAGCAGCATCTCTATACCCCTTAAAAGTTGGATTTAATATCTTCTTTCTCATTTATTTTGTGTTTGTGTTCAGTTGAATCACTGTTTTAGCTCATCACTTTTTTCTCTTTTTAAATGGACCTCATGAATAAATCTGGCATCTAGTTCATCAATGTATTAACTTATTGCAATGAAAACATTTAAAAACTCCATAACTGATAATCCAGACTCCATTTAAACTGTATTTTCTAAGTAAAGTCCTGTCAGGACTCTGGTTTTTGTTCTTTTTGTTCACCGACACTGGAAGGTAAACCTGAATGTTCTGACTGTTGAACTGTTAAGTCGCCAGTTTTCCTCAGATTGTTTGTCAGGATTTCACTGCTTCTGTTCTTTCATAAAACGTTTAAAGAGACGAATGCAGACAGATAAAAACTCCTGACGCCCACGCAGCAGCAAATGCGCCCACAACCGAACACAACAACAAGTAGAAGAAAATATACCATAAACCTGCAGTGCTGGCAGCAGACTGAGCCTCGCTGACATTTACACAATCAACGGACCAACATCCAGCATGAATCAGACACTCATGTTAAATAAGAGCTGCTTATGAAATGCTCAAATATTCCCTTTATTACGTCCTTCCTCCTATAAGTCTCAGTGAAATGGACACACAAGTATTTTTACCCTCTAATAAAAGCATCCAGTCATCCAGCAGAGACTCCGGGGAGATGAGAAACTATCCGAGTGGAAAACTGGCTCTTCAAAACTACCCAAACTCATTTTTAAGCCCAGAGTCCTGATGACTCATGTTAACCTGCTGGATGCCAACATTCTGCTGCATTATTTGCATTTCTGCTGCTGTGACGACTCGTTCAGGAAGTTTTTAGAGCAACGAGGAACCCGACGTGACACGATAGGAGCTGAACTTTAAAACTACATGTCCTGCTGGTTCCTCCACTAAACCACATCCTGTGCAAGTTCAATGCATGTTCTGTTCTGTTCTGGTGGGCACGTGTCTCCTGTCATGTATTTTATTGCTCCACTTCCCAGCCAACCAATCACGGATCAGCATCCGGATGAACGTTTCTGGGGCTGAAGGTAGAGCTCAATGTCTGTCAGAAAAACATCTCCACCAAGTCAACAGCTACAGCGTCACTTATCACAGATAGAAATATAAACCATGACAACAGCAATGTAAACCACACAAGCTTTTCAACAATACAGAGAAAACATATTAAAATAATAAGAATATGTAAAAATATAGCAAAGCTCAGCAGAGGAAATACTGGAGGGATGAGTCAGTTTAAATGACTCTGATCTTCTAATTGCTGCCAGGGACTGATTCTTTGATAAAACCAGTTACTGCTGGTTGACTTCAGAAAAACATACAGAGATGGAAGAAAGTTTTCAGAAATGCTGCAATAAGAACCACTCTAAGGTCTTCAGTGTCATTTATTTTAGTCCAATCACAGCCTTAAAAAGACATTAAAGTCTTCAAACTGATTGGTTCCTTAAAAATAAGACATTCTGAGTATTGGGTTATTTTGGTAGATTTTAGTTTTGTTAGTTTTTCTCATAAACAATAAAAGTATAATTAGTATGTGTTTGTGTCTGTCTGATGCAGACACACCTTTAGAAACACTCAAATATTTTTACACAAATATTTCATCATAATATTCTAGATTGTGTAAATTTTAAGGGTGTCTGAATAAAACAAGGAGTCTGTGGTTGAAAGCAGCGATCCTCAGATCAAACTCCCCTCATAGATCCATCTCTAGCATACAGCTGCAGATACTGCAGAACATTTAGAGACCTGAACTGAGTCCAGACTGCATCATGACCCAGACTTATTGGTAAATCTGGCTCTGTGGGACTCCTCTGATTCCCCAAAATGAAACAGAAATGTGAGATTCGCTGCTTTAATCCAATTTGAGACAATATAAGAATATAATATAAGAATATAATATAATATAAGAATATTCAGAAGGTGTTTGACACTTTTACAGAACCAGACTTCCAGGAAGCATCATGAGTGCAGCAGGAGCATCAGGAGAATATTCAGGATAAATTTAAATCAGATACAGGGTTGGAATTTTAGAAGCGTTTTCAGAGCATTTATCAACCTTTAAGTCTAACCTTGGAGGACCTAGCTTATCAGCTCCTGTCAGATCATAACTCTGCTCATGGAAGGATGGAGTTTGAAGGATTTTTTACTTTGATTGGACAGCAGTTTATTTTTCCTGGACAGTGAGCTAAAGCATGTTTTCCACAACCTTCTCCCTTTCACAGTAAACCGTTATTTCCAGTGAATCCCTCCACCCTGGGCTCTGTTTCATCCTGAATGACGTCCAGTAAACTTAATGAAGGTGTGGCTCTAAGCAGACAGATTCAACAGCTATCATACAGTCTATAATGGGTCATCATATGTCGTGATCAATCTGTCTAAATATGATGCAGAACCATAAATCCAGACTCCCATCCTCCCTTCAGTCCACCATAAATCTGCTTAAACCCTGTCAGTCTCTGGAGGTTCCGGGATCAGACTGGACTGAGTTAAAACTCCACCTGCTGCTGTTTTTAGAAGCTAGAAGGTGTGCAGAGACCACCTGCTGCGGCTTCATCTCCTCATGTTGTGTTCTTGTTCTGTTCCTCTTTTCAGACCGCCCTGTGGCCAACAATCAGGATGAGGAGACTTTGTGTATTTTCTAATTCCTCTTGAGCGTCTCTGATCCATAGAGTCTGATGGTCATCATTTAAAGATGCAGAGATGTTACTGATGGAAACAACAACAAACAACCTTTAAGGGTTCAGACATCTGACGTTGGCTTTCAGGAGTCTTTGTTTCATGTCTAACATTTCTAAATTACAGCAGAGGATCTGTCAAGTTCCCTATCCTATTCGTCCAAAATGATTATAAATTTGTCCAGAATCTGACTTATTTTTATGATTTCTGAGTTCTCTCTCCTTCTATTCCTGGTTGTTCTGTTTCCACCGAGGAGCAGGACTTTAAAATGAACCACAGAGAGGAGAAATGAGACAGGAGGTCAGAAAGAAACTGAATAAAGCAGAACTAACCAGTAGATTTCCTTTGTTGTGGTCAGTCTACTTCATCTCCACATTAAACCTCCATCTGCTTCCCACAGCCTCTTCCAGATTTATTTCATTTCTGCCTCGACCCCCAAACTCAGAAATATGCTAACGGCTACGCTGCGTAGCGCTGGCTAATTCAATTTCTCCAGGGGCTGATGTAATCTGCTCTCAGCGTTAAACAAAGCTATGCTAACAGTGATTCAGCTGTGCACACGCCGGTCATTTACATGCAAATAAGTGAAGTGCTGCTGTGAGATCACTGCTTCATGGGGTCGGCCTCCTGCTCGCTTTCTGTCCTTTGTGTTTTGTTTTCTGTCCAATAAGCAGTTCTGTCTCTTTTTTCTCCATTCCTCTCCACCCACTCTCTCCCTCTATTCAATCTAATTCCACTCACTTAGCGAAGCCTCATGGAAGCTGAACGCGTCTGTACAAACGCTAGCTGGACTAAATCACAACGAGGGGCATATTTACAGAACTAGAAAAGCACTGAGAGAGATCAGTCCTCCTCCAAGACTGCTCGGTCCTCCTCCAAGGCTGTTCAGTCACTGGATCATTTCTGACGGATGAAATCTTGAAAAAGTCATGACAGAGATCACGGCGGCATAGAATCAATATTTAATATACAGGAAGTCCCTAGTTTATGACGTCATCAACCTACAGCATGGAACTAGTGGAACTAGTTGATGAGTGGAGTGGACGAATACATCGTCACGTGGTGCTATCAGACGGCTTTGTTTCCATTCTCTGGTTGTACTCCACCTTGGATTGTCTACATTCACTAACTTTTTACCTTCATTATGGCTCCCAGCGTAAGTCAGACTCTTCTGATGCTTGGAAGAAAAGGAAAGCGTCTCCATGGAAGTGAGATTAGACAGAATAAAATGCTGGGAACAGAAACACCGACCAACATGGGTCAGGATGTAAAAACAGGTCAACATGTTGTAGTGACCCTCTGTGATGAACGAGTGAGACTTTATCTGGTTCTCTGGTCGTTTATTAAACCTTCACACAGGATACTGTGGGCTGTAGCCAACGCCAGAATAACTAGAAAAACCCCATAACTTAGCTCCAGAAGAACTAGAAAACCCCATAACTTAGCTCCAGAAGAACTAGAAAAACCCCATAACTTAGCTCCAGAAGAACTAGAAAAACCCATAACTTAGCTCCAGAATAACTAGAAAAACCCCATAACTTAGCTCCAGAAGAACTAGAAAAACCCATAACTTAGCTCCAGAAGAACTAGAAAAACCCCATAACTTAGCTCCAGAAGAACTAGAAAAACCCCATAACTTAGCTCCAGAATAACTAGAAAAACCCCATAACTTAGCTCCAGAAGAACTAGAAAAACCCATAACTTAGCTCCAGAAGAACTAGAAAAACCCCATAACTTAGCTCCAGAAGAACTAGAAAAACCCCATAACTTAGCTCCAGAAGAACCAGAAAAACCCCATAACTTAGCTCCAGAAGAACTAGAAAAACCCCATAACTTAGCTCCAGAATAAGTAGAAAAACCCCATAACTTAGCTCCAGAATAAGTAGAAAAACCCCATAACTTAGCTCCAGAATTAGCCGCCATTCACAGCTCTCTCTACTGCTGACTCTCAGCCAATCAGAGGTTAGCTAACTTGTACAGTGAATTAAAGTAGTGACTACAAACGGGTGGCTAAGAACTAGCTACTAACAGTTTCTAGACTTTATAAATTAGCTGCTAGCTGCCTGAAGTAACCGAGAATGCAGAGATTTACCCAAGTGCTGCCGAGCTGATATTTTTTTAAAAATAACAATTTTCTCTTCCTCCTCCCCTTGGCTTTTTTCATCTTTTTGTTTCTCATGATCTAAAAATAAACAAACATATTTTGTTCCAAAGCAGTTAGCTGGATGTTAGTTGCACGTTGGCTCTACTGGAAACAACATAAACGAGTCTCTTCGGTGTTTGTTTCAGCGTCCTGACAGCGGACATCAGTGTCCCAAACCGGTCCAAACTGGTTCTAACCGGTTCAAACCAGTCAGAGCTTTGAGTCGTGCAGTTTCTTCAGATTCCTGCTGCGTTTGTTGTTGAACTTTGTGGTTTAGATGCCGTCAGATCGGCCAAACAGGTGACTTCTGACACTAAAAACCTTCAGACCATATCCATGTTTCTGTAGATCTGACTTCATGTAGATGTCTTTGAGGTTTCGCTCCAAACTGGCTAATTTCAACCAACATCATGTCTTCGAAGCGACATTTTCACAATAAAAGTCTGACACTGAAACCTCATCAACATCAGTCTGTTACAATATTCTGTTATCTTCTAGTAAAATGATTCATAGAGAATGAAAGTTGTTGGTATTCATGACTTTATGAAGAACTGATGGATATCGTGATGAACGGATTTGTCTACATTTTAGCCGGAGCTCAGACTTATGGAGAAAATTGATCAGTCAGAACAGAACTCTGATTTAAGTCCAGGACCTCCTGTATTAATTATTATATTGTCATTTGTTTCTGTAATAAAATATGAATGTAGGATAAATGAAGCCTTTTGGGTTTAACTCAATAAACAAGGAAACATTCAATAGAAATGAAAGCAGAAACAGAACAGCTCCGTTTGTGTCTCATTTGATCGACTGAAGCATCCTGCTGAGCTCTGATTCTGATTCTGATCTGATTAGACGTGCGTGCGTGCGTGCGTGCGTGCGTGCGTGCGTGCGTGCGTGCGTGCGTGCGTGCGTGCGTGCGTGCGTGCGTGCGTGCGTGTGTGCGTAGTCTGACTGAGTGTTTGTAGAAAGGCGACTGACCAAAACAATTTATGACGATAAAAAAACTGTTTCCAAATGCTGCAGATGTTCTCTGTGTGTGTACGTCTCTAATCGAGGACACGTGTTGATAGATTAATTAATTAAAGCAATAATTCATTTGGCTGTGGTGAATAAAACATGAATGAAGGTCAATATATTATTCAGCTGCTGTATGAACCACACACACATGAAAACAAATCCATTCGCACACTCGAGTAGTCACATGTCAGCAAACACACACGCACTCTGTCCATTTATTATTGAGACGACTGTTGATGTATAATTTAGAGCGACTGCAGGTATCACAGCGCCAAGACAAAAAAAGACACTTAAATGATTCTCACACACACACACACACACACACAAATGTTTGAGAGGCTCCACTGAGGGTTAAACGCTCCAAATGAGTTCATCAACAAACAGCTTCAAAAGAGGAAAAAGTGAGAAAGTTGCTCTATGTGTTTAAAAATATGCAGAAAGACAGAACATGTTTAAAAAATAATCTACTATAGAAAATAAAGAAAAATGTCTTGAAAGTTTTCATGAAATGTGAGGAAAATATCTAGAAAATATCCCCAAAAAATTACATTCCTGAAAAAAATGCCATTTTCAAGGCTAAAGAACACTGAGTTCTGTTAAGAACTGCAACCAGATCAGTTTTACAGCACACTAAATCTGCTTTTCCTAATGTTTTTCTACAACTTGTAGCAACAGTATTATGGGATGTATCATAGTTTGAACAGTAAAAATGCAGCAGATTTATAGAAACAATCACTGGTATCCAGTTATCCCATCCGTCTGTACGCCGATGACACCACTGTCTATACATCTAGTCCTCCGTCCACACTGGCCTGTCTGAGCCACAGATTAGCTTCAGTAACGTTCAGCACACTTTCTCCATCTTCTTAACAGAAAACCAAATGTTTGGTCTCAACAGAAACCAGTGAAACTTGTCTCACTGTGATCTGTTTTGTTGTTCCTGTTGTTCATCTTTCTGCCTCCAGGTCAGGAGAATCAGCTCTCAGATAGCTAACCCGGTTCAATAACTGTTCAATAAATACAATAAACATCCTGGATGTGTTTCTGCTTTCTGATAATTCGGCACAGAAAACTTTAAAAGGTCATTCTGTTGTCAGTGATATGGAGGATCTGAAACGTTCAAACATTTAGCAGTAAAACTCTTACTATCACACATCAGAGGGATTTTAAAGCCTAACTGGTATAACAGTCCTCATTAATCAGTGAAAATATCCTTTAAGGATCTTTATATATTTCAATTAACGTGGTTCAGAGATTTAGTTCACATTTGGAAAAAGTCAGGAAGCATTAAAGCTCCAGAGAAGATTCAACATTTTAGGATCCATGAGTCTTCATCAACATTTTTACTTTTCTGTGGATAAAGCAGCAGACGATCAATCTCACAATGTCTCAGCTTCATCAGGAACTCTTTATTTCAGATAAAGGAGCTGGAAAACCAAGAGATGACGACATCTTTTAGAGGCTTTTTTCTACTGAGACCATAGAAGCCTTGAAGATGGGCTTTCTAGGAAAACCTGAAAACCTTTTTAGAATTTTCCTAGAAATCTGCAGCTTTGATGTTAGAGTTTGTGTTTTTAAACAAACCCTGATCTTTAACTAAACATAATCAAACCATTTGTAAACAACTGCGAATGAAAATAAAACAAAATGTAAAATCAAATACACAGACTGAAGCAGGACTATGAACTGTTCAAGCTGCTGATGTCCTTTAATGGGTTTATTTGACATGATAATGATCATCAATGTGATGTCAGGGCATGTCGTCCATCCATCCATCCGTCTGCTCAGGTTAGCGGAGTAAAAAATGGAAGTCGGATCGATAACTGAGATTACAGCGAGGAGATGAGAAGAGAGGGAAGACAGGAGGAAAAAATTTAATGAAAGATGAAGAAGAGGACATAGAGGAGGAAAGAAAAGGAGTAAAAATGTGATGAAGAAGAAACAGAGAAAGAAACCAAACAAAAGGAGAGTCTGTCTGTAGCTCCACCATCTTATTTGTTATTTAGGACACAAAACCAAAAGGGGTCCAAAATGTGTGAGAAGTGACGCTTAATCTGACCAAAACGACTCAAAGAGTGTCCAAAATTACTGAGTTACTCATAATTTACCAAAGTGACTCAAAATGAGGCACAATTTCACCAGAATTACTCAAAATGCATCCAAAGGTACTCATAATTTGACAAAAACTACTCAAAAAGTGTCCAAAATGTGTTAGAAATGGCTCATAATTTGACCAAGGTGGCTCAATAAGCAACAAAATGATGCATAGTTTCACCAAAATGACTCAGAAAGTGTCCAAAATGACCCAAAGTGACTCATAATTAGACCAAGATGACTCAAAATGAATCATATTTTACCAAAGTGGCTCAAAATTGTGAAAATGTGTATTAAAAATGTGATGAGGAGGAGAGAAAACAAGATGGAGTGAGAGGTGAAGAAGAGGACATAAAGGAGGAAAGAAAGTCAATAAAAATGTGATGAAGAAACAAAGAAAGAAACCAGAAAAGTGTGTTACTATATGTGTGTGTGTGTGTGTGTGTGTGTGTGTGTGTGTGTGTGTGTGTGTGTGTGTGTGTGTGTGTGTGTGTGTGTGTGTGTGTGTGTGTGTGTGTACTGATCCACAGAGACAGACATAGAGAGTGTATCGGAGATGTAATTTGCATTGATCTCATTGGATAATGCTGACGAGGACGTGCACATGCTCCCTAACCCTCCAGTAAAACTGCAGCTGATTGGCTTCCAGGAGCCGCATTGAGGAGCTGCACTGATTCCTGCTGAGTCCCCTAAAGAGCTGCAGCGCACTCAGTTCCTCCACGTTAGGAGGTAAAAACACACTAACATCCAGAAAGCTTCATCTACACAGGTTAGCTCTACATCTCACCTGAGACCTACAGAGACAACAGCTCAGTCCACATTTAAGGTGGTCTGACTGATGATTGAGAGAGAAAACATTCCACCTTTAGAGTTGCTACTAGCTGCAGGACAGCTTTCACAGGCAAAAACAAGACACAAAACGACAAAAAACGACAAAAATGAGACAAAATGATAAAATGAGACACGAAAACAAAACGTCATCAACAGGTTCTGCTAACATGTTGTAGAACACGTTTCATGGATAATAATAATCATTATGTTCCCACAATTACAGAGACATGAACCATAAAAACCATAAAAAGTAGATTTAAATCAGATTCTTACTGTTTTGTTAGAGATTCAGTTAGGTCATCAGGGAGACAAGAGAAAAATGGGATTTCAGGGGAACTCCAGACTTATTTGGTATTTAAAATATTGAATTGAATTGAATTGAATTGAATTAAAAATACTCTTCTCCTAGTTTTTATAGATTTGGTCTCAGGACAAGAACATTTACACATACTGCATGTTTTAGGGTTTAACACGTGAATTATGGGATGGAAAACATCCTCCAGCTCTGGAACTAGTGATGAAAAAAGGGCAGAAAAACATCATTTAGTTTGTAGATCAGCCAAAAATAAAACAATAAACAGACTTGTATTTGTCCGCTCACCTCGTTCCTCACTGCTGATGTTGAAATAAACACTCGATTTGTTATTTACTTAATGGCTTATTTATCGACTTCCTGTATAACAGCAGCTCTTCAGAGGGGAGTAAGAAGCTGCTGTTGTTGGAAACAGATGAGCTGCAGCACCATGATTTATCAGCAGTTCATCATGCTGTTAGTACAATCAGATGACGGTGAACGTTCATTGACTTTGTGATACGGAACAACCCTTTCATGCTTGAGTGCAGATGTTTAAACTGCAATTTAAGACAAAGTAGAATGAAGAACTTAGAGATAATTCTGTCAGTTTAGCAGCTTTTCAACATTTAAAAACAAAGCTGGGTGATTCCCAGAAACACCCAACAAGCTAAATAAAATCCCCTGAGGAGACGGTTTAGACTGTTGTCTCTTCGTTAGATCGTCTACGTGAGTCTTTTGTGAACCTCCTCGGTTGTCGTCTTCATCCTTAAACTTTTTCAGAAACATGTCAAGTGAAGCAGCCAATCACAGCTCTTCTTGTCTTCATGTGATACAAAACAAAGATCGACGTCATTAAAACCAATGCAGAAGTGAGTTAAAGTGCAGTACCACTGATCACCACTAGGAGCTGCCTGGACAAAGCTCTGGTTCCCATTGACTCCCATTCAGAAAACACCAGAAGAAGCTCAGCCAGGAAGCTTCTTCCACGAGGCATTCTGATTATTTCTGGTAGATTCCCTCTTCCTGTAAAGCACCATCCTGGTGCTTTCATGGTTAAATAAAAACGTTGTTCTGGTGGTTTCATGGTTAAATAAAGACCACAGCTGAATGTGTGTTGTGTTGTTCAGGTTCATTCCAGACTGAATCACTGCCTCTGTCATTTTCAAAACTGACAATAATGACATAAAACCCATTTATGATTCACAGAGTTTGACCTCAGTGTGAACTCTGCAGCATCAAACGCAGCTGAAAACACATTAGAGACAAAGAGGAACACAATGAAAGGAATGAAAGCAGAAACTCTGGGCAACACGTGAACAGAAACACAGAGAGACGACAGAGCAGGTCTGACATCCATGAAGTCTCAGAGTGACACACAGCACTACACAACTTCATGTAGAAGTCTGGTTCTGGTGGAACACCGAGACCTCCATCACAGAACAAACACCAGCTAACAGGAAGTTAGTAGCATGGAGCTAACAGGAAGATAGCAGCATGGAGCTAACCATACGGAGCTAACAGGAAGTTAGCAGCATGGAGCTAACAGGAAGGTAGCAGCATGGAAAACACAATGATGGCAGGAAGAAGAATAAAAAGGTGAAGATATGAGATTAAGGAAGGAGGCTGCAGGAGGGTTATGTAAGTGTACCGAGTGTTAGCGACTCCTGAGAGGACAAAACACACACACACACACACACACACACACACACACACACACACACACACACACACACACACACACACACCGTTAGCGGCGCCTGGAGGGGCTAATGTGGCATCTGTTTGTTTGTCAACATCTGTTGTTGTCATGGCGTTGGGGGCCTCTGCTTCCTCTCTATCCTTCTGCCTGTCGGCTCGATGCTCGTCCTGTTTCCTCCGTTTCTCTGCCAGCGAGAACAAAAACCTCCGCAGGAACTCAGAAACAAAACCTCCAAAAGCCGCTTTTCATCCGAAATCTATTACCCCCACCTTGTAACCATGGTAACCATCCCATTAAACAAACCAGCAGAGACAGCCGTCGTCATTCCACATAAAATCAAACAAGGATTTTCTTCCTACTGAAGCAAAGTTCTACCTTCAGACTGAACATTTTCACAGTTCCACTCCTTCAACTCCAAGAAGTGGGTCCAGATTTCTCACTATGTTTAATCATGTTACATTTACAGCATTTTTGAGTTGAAATGTGATGCTATTAGAAAATGAATCACGTCTATCAGATGATTCTGGTATCTTCTGTGTGTAAAAATGCTCCTTTCATTGTCTAGAACTTGTTCTGATCAACCGCCTATCACACATGCTGATATGAGCCTGGAATGTTTACCCTTAAAGTTTACCCAGAATGCACTGCCTAAAAAGACTCAAACTTCTCCAAAATGACCCAAAATCTGTCCAAGCTGACTAAACTTTGGTCCAAATTTGTCCAAAATTACTCAAAATGTATCTAACAGGACATAAACTTCTCAAAAACTGATTCAGTTCTTCTCCAAAATGACAAAAGAACATCAGTAGAATGACTAAAAATGTGTCCAAAATGCACAAAAACTTCTCTAAAATGTCTCAAGTGAGGAGGAATCTTAAAGAAAATGTTCATGTGGGAAAATTATTTTCAGTTTTCCCTCAACCAAATTTGTCCAAAATGACCCAAAATCAGAATCATTTGGGTTCACAGATTTGTCCAAATTGACTGGAAACTTGCACAAACAAACAAAGAAACAAAACACATCCAGTTGTTGTAAAAATGGCTCAAAAGCTGTTCCATTGAGTCACAACTCATCTAAAGTGATCTAAAAATGTCCTAAATGACTGATAATGTTTCCTTTATTTAAAGATTCTTCAGACTATGACTCCTGGATGGATGTACACTGATCTGGTATCAGTTTTTACCAGAACTCAGATGTGTTTTTGTCATGGTTCTATCTGCTGAGGATCAGAAATGATGGAAAAAGTCCATTAATCTCGACAAAAGTCTTTGTCATGGTGCCCCGTTGATGGATAAACCCCTACAATGCTCTCTGAAATATGAAAAAGAGATAAATCTGGACCCACCTCTATGGACTTCAAGGATTTGGAACTCTGTAAATATTCCCAGTCTAAAGGTAAAACTTTGCTTGATTAAAGCTACTGAAGTTCAGCTTTCTGAAAATGTTTAAACCATTCCTTTCCTGCCTCTTTGTTGCATTCTCTCTGGATGAAGTCTCCAGCAGTCATTAATAGATAGCTCTAATGACTTTCTCTGCCTGACTTTCCTCCTCATCTCTGACATCCATTCCTCCTCTCCTCTCTGCTCTTCTGTCCTTCACTCAGAGAAAAGGCTGATTTCTGCTGACAGCTGTCTCTTCTCTGCTTTTCATTCTTGTCCTCCTCCGTCTCTGTCTGTCTGTCACTTCTCCCTGCATCTGTTTCTGTCACTTCTCCGGCTCTTTATTGGCTCAGAAGTCCGTGTGAGACAACAGTGACAACCAGGATTCACATTTGTCATCGGAGCATCTGTAGCCGGCAGACTTTAACGCTGCCAGGATCAGGACAAACACACACTTTCATGGCACTGATAGCACAATATCTGGGAGAATATCTGGTAGGATGACAGCATCTGAAGACCTCAGATAAGGTCCATCTTCAGGATTCACAGTGAGGAAGATTCTGGAGGAAATGGATCTAAAGGATCAAACCACTACTGACCAGAAAGAACATAAAGGTTCATCTGGTGTTTACAAAAAAATATCTGAATGAGCCCCAGCACTTTTGGAATAACATCCTGTGGACTGATGTGTCAAAGATGGAACTTTCTGGAAGACATGGGTCCACTACATCTGGTGTAAAGCCAATACTGCATTCAACAGAAGAACATGGTACCAACATGGTGGTGGTGTGATGGTTTGTCTATCAGAAGAACCTCCTGGAGAACATCCACCAACAGTTCATGACCAAAACTCAACGCTAATGGTTAATGTAACATGATAAAGACTCAAAGACAACAATAAGTCCACCTGTGATTGGCTCAGAAAGAACTAAATGAAGGTTCTGGAGTCAGAATCCAGACTTCAGTCCAACCTTAGAAGGGAGACCTAAGAAGGACAGCTGATGATCTAAAACCATCTAATGAGGGTGAATTACAACTAATCTGTAGAGAAGAGTGGACCAACATGTCTCCATGATGATGTTAAAGCTGCTGTCCGGAGTTTGAATCTCAGCATCTCCCAGAACACTGTTGGTCCCTCCCTCTGATTTCACCCCTTTATTTGTGCACGCGTGCAGTACATGAGAGAAGTGCCCGGAGTGCTGCAGCATCTCGCCTGTTTTGCTGTTTTCCCCTCTTCTGCATTTAGTACATTTAGTAAATAATAAAGGAATTACGTTAGAATTCTCTATTGAGTCTAACTTGTCCTAATACCAAAATAACATGAATCTGCTAGGACGAACGAGTAAAGTTTCAATATGTGATTACACTCGTGTATCCCTCTGGATGACGTTGTTTATCAAACTTAGTGCATTTACGCGTGTATATGTGTTACATTGTTTATTTATTTCTATCTAGAGTTCAGAATTGCATGACTCCTCTGACGAAGAGTATGTCCCAGACGCCCCAACATCTTCCTCCAGAGGTCGGGCATCTAAACGAAGCCGTCAGGCGGGCTATGGAGGCCGTGGTCGGGGAGCGACGCGAGCACCCCGAGCCAAAAAACGTCCTGCAGTCTCTTGGCCTGACAAGCCGTGGGATTGGTAACTTTTCTGGAAGTTGCTGATCCCTGATGCTCTCTCCTCCACAACCAAAACAAATGTGCTCGCGGTTGCGTAGTGCGTAGCTCGCCCACCTCTGCATGGGCTTGCTTGCTGTGCGCGTAACCGTTGATTGACAGCATGACAAAGCTGAAGCTCGAACTTGATTGGTCGGCAGCGACCGGCGCTTTTTGGAATAGCATGGGGGTCTATGAGAGGAAGGCGGAGCTCAGGAATAAATTTTCATATCGCGTCATACTAACTTTATATTATAGTATCGAACTAGACTAACACATTTAAGCTTTGTTAAAAAATGATACATAAATTGAAAACAAACGGAAACTCCGGACACGAGCTTTAAAGACTGATCACAACGTTTAGCTGCAGGTGTTGGTACCGAGGGACCGACCAGTTGTTGGGTTTCTCACAGACGTGACATGAAGAAGCTCTCCTGGACACAAAAATCTACCAATATGCTTCCAAATCTCATCTACAGCTTTTCTCAGACGCTTTTCTTTACCTCAAACTTGCTGCAATGATTTATCCAATTAAAAACAAGCTTCCACACTGAATGAAAAAATGATAAGAACCTCATAGAGACTCAAACATTCAACCTGCTTCCTGGTTAACAGACGAAATTATTTGATGTTTAGTCTTGTCTGTTGAATTCAGTTTGTTAAATGATTTAAAAATCTTAGTTTTCTTATAAATTAAATATAGTTTGAACCCTTAGTTTGATAAAAAAAAAAACAAGCTTTCTATTCATACTTTGGAAAGCTACATTCTCTGTAATCTTATCAGCTAAATAATAATCGGACCCATTTGCAGCAGTTACAGTCAGATAATACGGCGGAAATGAAAACCAGACGGCCGTGTGCTCGCAGGATTCATCTCAGGAGGGTTTTTATGCTTTAAACTTGTGACAAACTGAAGGAAGAACTGAACTCCGGACCTCTACGGTGGAGCTGTTGGTTAGTTTGAGGGTTGTAGGGGAAGTCTGGTGCTAATGTTTGGGTTCAGAGACACCGCTAATCATGAAACGACGGGTTTGATTCAAAGATGAAGCTTAACAAAACCAACAAATCTTTTATTTATCCTGCTTTACTAAACCAAACAGACTGATCATCACAAGAAGCTGTTTAATCAACTGAAGGTTTATGAATTAAAAAACAAAAAACAGCTAAAAGCAGCACAGCTGCAAGAAAACTGGAAAAAAAACCACAAAAAAACAAACTGCTGCGTAAGTGAATAAGTTTAGTTAACCAGAGTGTCATTATAACACAGCATGCATCACAGTACAGTAAAATGAACTTAGAGACGGCCTCCCTCTGTGGAATTTACAAACAAGACAATTAATTTATGTAATAAATAATCAAATGAAACAGTTTTCATGGAGATGAAATCAGTAATCTCAGGGTTTATCTCATTCTTCTGGTGTGTAAAAAAGGTTTTGGTCTTAAATATCTGTAGTAGTTTAGGAACAAAAATCCACTTAATGTGAAAAACTAGCTCAGACTACCTCATTTTTAAGAGAAATCAATCTAAAAACTTGTGCTTGTGCAGCTAATTGTTAACTAATCAGAAATCCCGTTGGTGAACTGAACTCAGAGTAGTTTGTTGGTTGAAATAGTTCTACTGAAAGTCTGAACTAAAGGATTAAAGGAAAATGAAGTTACCAAGCTTTAATTTAGTTTGAATCAGTTATCGTAGAACGCTCAGTATTACGTTGGTGGAGTTGGTGTCATCTTAATAAATGTAGTCTATATTTTAGACACTTGATGTTGGTTTTTCCTTTCTAGAGCTCACATGTCTGTATTTTATGAGCTTTTTCTGGCTGCTGCCTCCAACACCATGAATTCAGTCATTTACAGTCCACTGTGTAAAACTCTAATTAATATACAGATGGTAAAACCTGCTGACTGTAGGATGGTAACAACAAAAAGGTGAAGCTCTTCTAGCTGCTCAGACTGAAATCCAAACACAGGACAGTTAGAGTAAGGAGCACAAAGAATGATCTATTTAAAACATGTTCATTTCTATGCTACTGTCTTCAGCCGTCTGTCCTCCTCAGCATCATGACTTAAATCATCTCCTGTCACCACCTCGTTCATTCAGGAAGGAAACCCTCCATGTCTCCTCCACTTCTATCCATAAAGTTCTAAAAAAACCAGAACAGAACCCAAACTCTCACTTCCATCCATCTCTAGCTGTTCTTTGAAACATCTCAACGTTCTCCTTAATCCCTCATAAAACCTCCAGAGGTGAACAAGTAAATCTGTTCTCCAGCTCTCTGCTCTCACTGACACCTTCATCCATAGATAGATAGATGATAGATGGATAGATAGCCATCGAAATGTGTGATGGGGCTGTGAGACTGGATAAATGTGACATGTATTTGCTGTTGTCATTTTGTGTCTTTTTGTGGTTGTTTTGTACCTGCTTTAGGTTATTTTGCATTATTTGGGGTCATTTTGTGTCTCTGAAGTCATTTTGAATGCTTCAGTGGTTGTTTTGTCTCTCTTTTAGGTCCTATTCTGTCTTTTTGTGGTCGTTTCTCACAGTTTTCTACCAGTCTTATTGTGTTTTTTGCTGCCAGATTTTTAACGTTTCCATAATTTCATTCTGCAGTTTAGTTAATAATAGACTGTGTGTATTTGCCTGCATTTAAATTGTTTTTTCTTTGTAAATACAGTAAAATAAATAAATCGTTAGTGGCATGTGAACCCTCATGTCTGTTATTAATAGATCAGAGGACTAACAGGTTTAAATATTCAGTCTGGGAGGATACAATATTAATTAGAACAGAAATCTGTCTGAATAATTCACATGTTAAAGTTAACATGAAGCTTTCCGGTTTTCTCTGCACCTGAGAGGAGACTGGGACAACTTTATCACGAGGACGACGTGTTTTTAAAAAGGTTTTAAATATTCAGACGCCTTACATGTTGAGATTCCTGCTACCTGAGGACACATCTCACTCCTCAGATTTTCACCTCCATCACAGAGCTCTTCAGACGGACGTGGAGAACTCCTCCACGTGCTTCTACCAGCTCCAGTCACTTTATGTCTGTCTGTGACTGTTTTGTGTCTCTTAGGTCATTTTGTGTCCTTTCATAGGTGGCTTGTGTCTTTTTATAGTTGTATTGTGTTTCTTTTAGATCATTTTGCATATTTTGGGGGTTATTTTGTGTCTCTGAGGTCAATTTATTCTCTTTGAGGTCATTTGGTGTCCTTTAGTTGTCATTTTGTGTCTGTGTCCGTGTTGTGTCTTCTTGAGGACCTGACCACAGCCCAGGTAGCTGCTATTAGAAGATCTACATGTTTATCTGATGAACTGTGAGTTTAAACTCAGAACCATCAGAACCCATTAAAACAATCAGAACTTATTAGAACCCATTAGAATAATTAGAACCATCAGAACCCATCAGAACCCATTAAAACCATCAGAACCATCAGGACCCATCAGAACCCATTAAACCCATCAGAATCTTTCGAACCCATCAGACGTCATCAGAACTTATTAGAACCCATTAAAACCATCAGAACCAACAGACCCATCAGACCCATCAGAACTCATCAGAACCCATCAGACCCCATTAAAACCATCAGAACCATCAGAACCCATTAAAACCATCAGAACCATCAGGACCCATCAGAACCCATTAAACCCATCAGAATCTTTCGAACCCATCAGACGTCATCAGAACCATCAGAACCCATTAAAACCATCAGAACCATCAGGACCCATCAGAACCCATTAAAACCATCAGAACTTATTAGAACCCATTAGAATAATTAGAACCATCAGAACCCATCAGACCCCATTAAAACCATCAGAACCATCAGAACCCATTAAAACCATCAGAACCATCAGGACCCATCAGAACCCATTAAACCCATCAGAATCTTTCGAACCCATCAGACGTCATCAGAACTTATTAGAACCCATTAAAACCATCAGAACCATCAGACCCATCAGACCCATCAGAACTCATCAGAACCCATTAGAACTCATCAGAACAGCTGTTCCACGTGTGTTCTGGTCCTACCTCCTTCTGGTGGTACTTGATGGCCAGCTTGAGCTTGGCCAGGTCGTGACACTGACGGGGGTCCAGCTCCTCGCTCTGGTCGTTGTCCCGGTGGTTCAGGATGGTCTCCAGTTCTCTGGAGCTTCTGGCCTGGTCCAGGAGGTCCTTGGCAAAGCGTTTGCACTGCTGGGAGAGTTCCTCGTACTCCTGACGGAACTCGTTCTCCACCTGAAGTCAAACCAGAGCTCAGCTTTAAAGGTTTTTTCCAGCTGGAAAACTTTCTAATGCTACTGATGAAGCTCAGAAATATCAGAATTATTTGATATAAATGCTTTGGAAGCCAGAAGAACAGTCTGTGATAGTCGAGTTGTTCCATCTAAAACCATCAGGTTCCTTCTTCTGATTCACTTGAACCTTTTTATCATAAACTAGAGATATTTAAAATGGTATGTGTGAAACTGTAGCTTCTTTTATTAAATACTTTCCGAGATATTTTTCAATACAAATCACCTGTTGACCCAGTTTCAGCTTTTCTCACACTGAACGACAAAATGTCAGAAACTATTAAAGATAAAAACCTGATAATTTCTCATTTTTTTCCTCATCATGTCATCGATTCAGAATCTAGTTAGTTCACCATTCACACACTTAGATCTTCTGGAAACCATTCCGTCCATGTCCTCACCAAACCCAACGCCAGCAGGAGTTACACCCTCAGAGATACTGAAGGCCAGAAACGGCTTCCTGGATTAAAACGGTCATTTAACGGAGAAAATACACAAATTCACAGATCTGGAAGCGAGAAACTCCCAAAGTTCTGTTCAGTTTTGGATCCCTAATGACAAATTAGTAAACCTGAAGCCTGTTTTTCACCCAGCAGAAACATCCTGCCAGGGTGTGGCGCTGTATGACGTCTTTCTGAGGATTCCAGCAGGATTTTAGGATGAACATTCATCCATCCATCGTACACCGCTTTATCCTCACTAGGGTCATGGGGGGTGCTGGAGTCTATCCCAGCTGACTCAGGTGAAGGCAGGGGACACCCTGGACAGGTCACCAGTCTGTCACAGGGCTACATATACAGACACACAATCACACTCACATTCACACCTACGGACAGTTTAGAGTAACCAATTAACCTCAGCATGTTTTTGGACTGTGGGAGGAAGCCGGAGTACCCGGAGAAAACCCACGCATGCACAGGGAGAACATGCAAACTCCATGCAGAAAGATCCCAGGAACAGGCCGGGATTTGAACCGGGGATCTTCTTGATGCAAAGTGAAAGTGCTAACCACTATCCCACTGTGCAGCCCTAGGATGAACATTTCATCAGATAAAGTTTCACTTCCTGCCCTCTAGTTATGTTTAAAGAACATTGAAAAAACCATTTACAAACTTCACTGCTCTACATGGATTAGACTTTTGACCAAGATTTTAGTGTTTGTGCTACAACCTGTCAAATCTGCTCAGTCAGTTATGAAATTACAGCAAAAAATAAACTTTTTATAATCTTTGTGATCAAGTATTTCATATTAGAAGTGTTTTATGTGGTAAGTTTAGTATTAATGTGACCTCCAGCTACATATGGTTCAGAAAATATCTCTAGTTGACTTCTACACATTCAGTTTTTTAGTTAACATGCACTCAAAATTGAGACTTTTTCATGATGGATTAAAATTGTTTTTATGATTCAACTCCCCCATAATCAGAGATTGTTTGATCTGCTTCTCCAATATTCCAGATTCTGAATCAGTGACATGATGAGAAATAACATAGATAATTTCAGGTTTTTATCTTCGATAATTCCTCAGATATTGTTGTTCAAATTTCAGTGTGTGTCCTCTTTATTTCAAAAATATCTCTAAAAGTATAAATATATGAACCTGCAGAGATCTTTAGAAATATCTAGATTTGGTGTTTTATAAATTCCTGGTAATGCAGAGACAGTAGAGGAGAAATTGTTCTAAAAAATGATGATTTACAAGGTTTAGTTCAGAACTGAAGTTTTCCACACATCAAACTTGTCTCTAACAAAAAAAAAAAATGCATTGTGTTCTTGAGGTAAAACCTAAAACAACTCTAAAGTTCCTGTTCCTGAGGTAAAACCTGAGAACTCTAAAGTTCCTGTTCCTGAGGTAAAACCTGAGAACTCTAAAGTTCCTGTTCCTGAGGTAAAACCTGAGAACTCTAAAGTTCCTGTTCCTGAGGTAAAACCTGAGAACTCTAAAGTTCCTGTTCCTGAGGTAAAACCTGCCAAACCTTGCTGAGTTCTTTGAGCTCCCAGCCCAGCCTGAAGGCGGTGAGGATGGGGTCTTCACTGGACAGAGCGATGAGCGACGGAGACGCCAGAGCTTTGTAAATGTTGAGTCGAGAGCGAGAGTGTCGAAGGCTGTCCACCTGCAGACACAAGAACAACGATTATTCCTTCTGGGATCCAGAAGCTGCTTCACAACATCAACATCGAAAGTAGAAACCTAGTTAACTCCCAACAACCAGAAACTTTGTTAGTATTATGAAGTTTTAAAGGACTGAAGATGAGGATGTTCCTCAAAAGTCTTAGTTCTAGACCTTCTACCTTCTTTCTAAATCAACATTTTTGTGTGTGGTTGTTTTGTCTCTTTGAGGTCAATTTATGTCTTTTTGGGGTTGAGGTGTAACTTTTTGGGTCATTTTATGCATTGTTATGGTTTTAGCTTCTCTTGAGTCATTTTGTGGTTGCTTGGTGTCTCTTTTAGTCATTTTATATCTTTTTGTGATTGCTTTCTGTCTCTTTGTGGTCATTTTGTGTCCTTTAGTAGTTGTTTTGCATCTCTGTGGTCTTTTTTTGTCTTCTTGAGGAACTTAAAACAGCCCAGTTAGCTGCTGTCAGAAGATCTACATGTTGGCCGATGAACTGTGTGTTTAAACTCAACTTTTAGAACAAAATGCACAAACAGGGCTAAGGTTAGGGTCAGGGATAGCAACTCTAACCCTAACCCCAACCAACCAGCCTACCAACCAATCAATCATCTAAACAAGCAACCAACCACCCGGCTGAAGACTGCAGCCTGAGTGACAAATTAATGACAAAAAGTACCACTAAATTATCAGATATTCAGTCTTGTAAACCTTAATCAAACTAAAATATTGTGTTCCGAGTCAAACATCTGGATCCTGACCTTTATAAATCAGACCAAACTTTCAGAGTTTCTTAAAATACTGACTCACCTCTGAACTGGACACACACTCCACACAGTCACAGCGGATCTGATGAGGTCTGGGGATGGTGACCTGCAGCGAGACGCAACAAAACATCATCACAGGGACAACATGTTCAGAGACAGTCAGAATTTAGCAGCTCAGACAGGTTTCTACCTGTTTATGCTGCTATAGACCTAGCACCAGGCGTATTAATCTGAAAGTGTTTTACCTTCCGCTGGACGAGCAGCTTGATGATCTCGTAGTTGTTGGTGTGAGCAGCGAGCATGATGGGAGTTATATCTGGGGTGAACTCTGAGAACTGACTGTCCATCATCAGAGAGGGAACCTGGAGGAGAAACCAGGAGAACATAATCTGATGTTCCAGCAGCTAAACAGGAAATAGAAACAGAGCTTTCAGCATGTGATTAAAAGCTCTGATTAAGGAAACAACTCACAGGATGAATCAAATTAGAGCCACTTCAGCCAGATTAGAACTGATTTAAGTAATGCATAAAAGAAGTTTCTGCTGCAGAGGTACGTTATTTAGAGCTCAGACCACCTGCTGGAGCTCCAGAGTTTATTTACCGACATGGTTCCATCAGAGATAGAAAGAACAAGAAATACAGGTTAAAGAGAAAGTTGTTTTAGATGTCAGTAATGCTTCCATGTCTCAGATTTTGTTCAGTTTATCTATTCGTTATTGGAAACTAAAAGGCATCTTATCCTAGAAAAAAAAAAACACCAAAAATCCACAATTTGTCAAAAGAATCATCAGATTTTCAACTTTCCGACGGTCCCTGAACTACTCATCTGTTACGTCTCGTTCAATCAAACATTCAAGCTGTAATTTTCATCAGAATCTCACTGAAACATTTACTAAAATAACCTGATTAAACTAAATAGATTATACAAAAAAAATTAACAATCTCCCCTCCTCGTGGAACTCTGAAGCCTTCAGTGTAAAAATCAGAGACTTTCCAGCTGAAGTGTTTATTGCAGATTGTTTTTATTTTAGGTCTCTGTAAAATAAATATTTTCCATCATTCTGTGTCAAACTGAACAGAAGATGTTTCTGAGTTGTTCTGTTTCCACAGAGCTGCAGGAAAAATTAAACTTGAGGACAAAACAGCCAGAAACTGCTGCTTGGAGCTCAAATGAATAATTATCAGAGGATTTCAAAAAGTCTCGTGTCTTAACGGGCTGGTTGTTGTAGTGACCTAAAATTCTGTAAAAATTATTTTAAAAACATGCAAAATGAATCAAAAAATAACTTAAAATTGTTCAAAAATGATTCAAAAACGTTCAAAATTAGTTTTAAATTCGTTAGCAAGAGGAAAAAAAATGCACGTTAAAACATAACATTCAAAAACTGTAAATAAATGCAGCAAATATCTGTTAAGCAATAATATTTGGGTTGATTTTTGTTGGAAATTGGTTAAAATAAACCTGAATTCAGACTATTCTGCCAGGACTGCATGCACCTGTAGCACACCTGGTTGATATTTAATGCCTACAGAATGCAACAGGAGCAGCTTCACGGCAGTTAAACGCTTCAGAACAGCCGCTTCCTGGAGGCTCTGCCGGTTACCTAGCAACCTCACGGCAACCACGACAACAACACCAGGACCGACAGCCGTGTGTAGCGTCTGCTGGAGGTTTAGGAGGAGAGAATCATCTCATCCTAAGGGCGCTGTCACACTCTAGCGTATAGAGCCAGCGTCTGAGGAACGTATTGAATATTTCAAAAAATTGTTTATATGCACAACTTTTCAGCGTATTCGGTCGATTTTTGGTTAATGACCGTTAGAGTAACGTGAGCCTAGCGTACTGTCAGCGTATGAGTAATGTACGAATAGCGTATGTCAGCGTATGTGATGTGATGTGTATTTGAGTTGGACGTATACCGACGTATGAGTAACGTATATCAGCGTACCTCCGACGTATGAGAAACGTATGCGGAACGTCAGCCTAACGTCTCATTCTACGCCTTCTTCTTCTGTGTCTAGCATACTCCACTGCCAACTGTAACAAATCTTGGTGATGTTGCAGCACATCAACCCCCATCTCTGTCACACTCTCGCCAGCGTATAGGGAACGTATGGACTTTTTGGGCATAGGCTGACATACGCTGAAACACGCTAGGGGTATGCTGGAATACGTTTCGACTACGCCGGGGTACGTCGGTGTACGCTGATGTACGCTGACGGCCAAAAAATTTTTTGAACATGCACAAAAATTTTCAGTGTATGCCGACGTATGAATTTTATGCTCATACGTTCCTCATACGCTGAACACGTTAGAGGTACGCTGAAGGTACGTCACTCATACGTCGGTATAGTCCAACTCAAATACACATTGTTATGGTCTGTTCTATCTTCTCAAGAAGCAGACACACTGGGTACTGTTTCAACCCAACTAGGTTATAGACTTTAATAAAACTTTGGCGTGTAAGGTACATACATTCAGCTCGGTCTGCTAACTCGGGCGGTGTCACACAAAAACAAGTCCGTGTGTCAACACGGAACTAAACAATAGTTCCTATTGTTACACACATCACATCACATACGCTTGCATACGCTCACATACGCTGACTGTACGCTAGGCTCACATTACTCTAACGGTCATTAACCGAAAATCAACCTCATACGCTGAAAAGTTGTGCGTATAAACAATTTTTCGAAATATTCGATACGTTCCTCATACGCTAGGTTTCCTGACCCACTCAATTTCAACGTATGAGAAGCGTACTCGACGTATGAGTAACGTACCTTCAGCGTACCTTTAGCGTGTTCAGCGTATGATGAACATATGAGGAGCGTAAAATTCAAACGTCGGCATACGCTGAAAATTTTTTGTGCATGTTCAAAAAATGTCTTAGCCGTCAGCGTACACCGACGTACCCCGGCATAGTCGAAACGTATTCCAGCATACCCCTGTTTCAGCGTATGCCCAAAAAGTCCATACGTTCCTCATACGCTGGCTCTATATGCTAGAGTGTGACAGGGCCTTAAATAAAGGCTATGGAGCTGAAACAGCCGATAAAGATAACAGCAGAAGCAAACACGAGGAGCAGGAATCCTCATTTTAGTCTAATTTAGGCATGGATTTTTAAAAGATTTTGTTCAAAAACAGTAAAAATAGTTGAATTTTCATCTTTCTGAAGATACTTTATCTGAAAAACCCTAACCAAAGTTCTCCTTAATATTGTTACATTAAATTAAAATCATTTTATTCCCCCAGTTTGGTTTAAAAATTTGCAATAAATAAACCGTGTGCATGAATCAGATTCACCAAAACTGTAACCTGCATGCATAAAAATGTGTAAAAGAAGCATCTAATGTCTGAGAGGAGATGACAAATGTGTAGAAGAAAAAAATAAAGAAGATGTGGAAAGAAACAGAAAGTGAGAAAAACAGTAGAAGATTAAAACAGAACAAATTTGTCCACATCCACGTCCAGCTGAGAGGAAACCAAAAGCTTCCCACAATCCTCTGCTTCAGCCAAGGGCTGGTTGCCATGGCGACGAGGAACCTGGTCGCCTCAGACGGTCCAGGAATGGATGTGGAAGAAGAACAACGCTTTTCTTCTCCTTTACTGGGTTTGTTTTTAATAAAAAATGAAAAATATCTTCGTTTCCTTCAGTCTTCTCTCCTCAGGTCAGTTCTCTGATGACCCTCCTTCTGGCGTTTATGACTCGTTTTTGTCGTTTTCGGTCTCGTTTCTGTCGTTTTCTGTCTCGTTTCTCTTTTTGTCACATTTCTGTCCTTTTATGTCTCGTTTCTGTCGTTTTCTGTCTCGTTTCTCTTTTTGTCACATTTCTGTCCTTTTATGTCTCGTTTCTGTCGTTTTCTGTCTCGTTTCTCTTTTTGTCACATTTCTGTCCTTTTATGTCTCGTTTCTGTCGTTTTCTCGTTTTTGTCTTTTTCTGTTTCGTTTTTGTCTATTTCTGTTTCGTTTTTGTCTATTTCTGTTTCGTGTTTGTCGTTTTCTTTCTTTTTTGTCGTTTTCCGTCTCATTTCTGTCCTTTTATGTCTTGTTTCTGTCTTATGTCTCGTTTCTGTCGTTTTCTCTCATTTTTGTCTTTTTCTGTCTCGTTTCCGTCTTTTTCTTTCTCGTTTTTGTCATTTTCTGTCTTGTTTTTGTCGTTTACATCAGTTTTTTTCTTCTCTTCTCTTTTACTGTTTTTTTAAATAAAGAAAAATCTCCTCGTTTCCTTCCTTCTTTGCACAGATGAACACTCTGATGAACCTCCTCCTCCTCTGACTCTCTCCTCCTCCATCCCTCTAACTGCTACTCTTTAACTCAACATGTTCTTGTAGACATACAGAGAAAGGCAAGGAGCAGACAAACCCAGCATCTGCCTCTAAATCTGCTCCTGGATGTGCTGCTGAGTATCCCCTCATGTATGAACGTTCAGACCGACCTGCTTCTCCCCACTGGGCCTCCGGTGAGACAGCAGCAGCTCCACGGCTCCCACCACCTCCTTCCTGATGGCATAGAGCAGAGCATCTCCTGTGTGGATGCCGTGGTCCAGCAGCAGCTCCATGATCTCCAGGTTCTCGTTCTCGATGGCGATGAGCAGAGCGCTGCGGCCCAGAGGGTCCAGACAGTTCACATCCATGTTGTAGTAGACCTCGGCCTCCCGCAGGGCGTGTTTCACCCCCGCATAGTCACCTGGAAGGACAAAACCAAAATCTAATGATCAAGACAATCCTGCTAACAATGGCTTTTAATATTTAATTTAGTTTTATGATGTGTTTTATGATGATCCTCTGTGAAAAGTGCCACATTGTTTGATGGGAATGAAAATGATCAACCCCCCAGGAGGGTTAAATTCAAGACACCCCAAAATCCAAGTGAAAAACTGATGTGGCAGGCTGGTCCATCTTTCTGAAATTCCTTGGCAGCAGCTCAAAATGGTATTCAGTAGTTTGTATGGCCTCCATGTGCTTGTATGCAGACTGACGATGTCAGGACAAGCTCTGAATGAGACGATGGATGGTGTCCTGGAGTATCTCCTCCCAGAACTGGACCAGGGCATCACTGAGCTCCTGGACAGTCTGAGGAGCAACCTGATGGTGTCTGATGGAACAAAACATAATGTTCCAAAGGTGTTCTATTGGATTCAGGTCAGGTGAGCGTGGGGGCCAGCTAATGGTATCAGTTCCTTCATCCTCCAGGAACTGCATGAGTTCTCTTACCACATAAGACTGGGCATTGTCTACACCAGAAGGAATCCAGGACCACTGCACCAATGTAGGGTCTGACAATGGGTCAAAGGATTTCATCCTGATACCTAAAGGCAGTCAGAATGCCATTGTCCAGCCTGTAGAGGTCTCTATGTCCCTCCATGGATATGCCTCCCCACACCATCACTGACCCACCACCAAACCAGTCACACTGAACAATGTTACAGGCAGCATAACGTTCTCCACGGCTTCTCCAGACCCTTTCATGTCTGTCACATGTGCTCAGGGTGAACCTGCTCTCATCTGTGAAAAGCACAGGGCACCAGTGGTGGATCTGCAGATTCCTGTGTTCTATGACAAATGCCAGCCGAGCTCCACGGTGCCGGTCAGCGAGCACAGCGGGCACTAGAGGACGCTGGGCCCTCAGACCACTCTCATTACATCTCTTTCTGATTGTTTGGTCAGAGACATTCACACCAGTGGTCTACTGGAGCTCATTCTGTGGAGCTATTGCAGTGCTCATCCTGGTCCTCCTTGCACAAAGGAGCAGATACCTGTCCTGCTGATGGGTTGAGGACCTTCTACAGTCCTGTCCAGCTCTCCCAGACTAACTGTCTGTCTCCTGGAATCTCCTCCATGCTCTTGAGAATGTGCTGGGAGACACAGCAAACCTTCTGGTGATGGCACGCATTGATGTTTCATCCTGGAGGAGTTGGACTGTCTGTGGAACCTCTGTAGGGTCCAGGTATCGCCTCATGCTACCAGAAGTGACTCTGACCCTAGCCAAATGCAAAACTAGTGAATAACAGTCAGAAAACATCAGGAAGGAAAAACATCAGTGGCCTTCACCTGTAAACTCATTCCTGTTTTGGGGGGTGTCTCATTGTTACCCCTCTAGTGCATCTGTTGTTAATTTTATGAACACCAAAGCAGCTGAAGCTGACTAAAAAGCCCCTCAGTTACTTGACCAGATCAGTATCCCACATGTTTCACTGATTTCAATCAATCAATCAATCAAACTTTATTTGCATAGCACTTTTCATACAAAATTTGTAGCACAAAGTGCTTTACAGAGAAATAAAGGGACAAAATAAATTAAAATTAATAAAAATACAATGAGAAATACAACCACCTCTCCCCCACACCCCACCCCCGCAACCCACCAATCCACATACAGCAAACACACTCACTTACACACACACACACACACACACACACACATAGAAAGATATGTGGGACAGATTTTAACAGAAAACATAAAAAGAGGACTGAGGAAACGCCATCTTTTTTCACAGTAAAAATAAATAAAATAAATAAATAAATAAAAATGAATAAATAAATAAGATCAAATTTGATTTGATGCAATACTTAGATTAAAAAGTGTTCCTTTAATTTTTTTGAGCAGTGTACAAATAAAATAGTAAGTAAAGAGATGTAAGAATTATAAAATAAAATAAACAATAGACAAGGTATGTGCAGTTACTACACAGTAGTAATTAATATAGTTAACAGAGCTGATTTGCAGTGACACAGTGTTCATCAGCGATGCAGCAGAGGGGAAGAAGCCGTTCTTGTGGCGAGAGGTTTTAGTCCTGATGGACCGCAGCCTCCCGTCTGAGGGGAGGGGTTCAAAAAGTTTGTGTCCAGGGTGAGAGGGGTCGGCCAAGATCTCGGTTGCACGCCTTAAAGTCCTAGAGGTGTACAGATCCTGGAGAGATGGCAGGTTACATCTGATCACCTTCTCAGCAGAGCGGATGATGTCCTGCAGCCTGCTCTTGTCCCGAGCGGTGGCTGCAGGGTACCAGACGGTGATGGAGGAGGAGAGGATGGACTCTATGATGGCCGTGTAGAAGTGCACCATCATAGTCTTTGGCAGGTTGAACTTCTTCAGCTGCCTCAGGAAGTACATCCTCTGCTGTGCCTTCTTGGTTATGGAGGTGATGTTCAGCTCCCACTTCAGGTCCTGGGAGATGATGGATCCCAAAAAGCAGAAAGACTCCACGGTGAGCACTGTGGAGTCAAAGAGCTTGATGGGAGCAGGGGGGGGCTGTGTTCCTCCTGAAGTCCACCACCATCTCCACTGTCTTCTGGGCGTTGAGCTCCAGGTTGTTCCTGCTGCACCAGGTCACCAGGTTGGCTACCTCCAGTCTGTAAGCAGACTCATCCCCATCAGAGATGAGTCCAATGAGGGTGGTGTCATCAGCAAACTTCAGGAGTTTGACGGACTGGTGCCTGGAGGTGCAGCTGTTGGTGTACAGGGAGAACAGCAGTGGGGAAAGAACACAGCCTTGGGGGGAGCCAGTGCTGATGGTCCTGGTCTCGGAGACTTGCTTCCCCAGCTTCACATGCTGCTTCCTGTCAGACAGAAAGTCTGTGATCCATCTGCAGGTGGAGGAGCTTGTCCTGGAGCAGGGCAGGGATGACTGTATTAAAAGCAGAACTGAAATCCACAAACAGGATCCTGGCGTAGGTTCCTGTTCCAGGGTTTATTGTTGGGGAAACAGGGAGGACAGTGTCCCTGCAGAAGTTCAGGTAGTCCATGATGCAGTCTGTGACCCCCTCAATGTCCTCACTGTGTGGCTCCTGCAGTACACTCCAGTCGGCGGACTCAAAACAGTCTCTCAGAGCCTCCTCTGCCTCAGGAGACCATTTCCTGAAGGAGCGGGTGGTGGTAGGTTGGCTCCGGATCCTGAGAGTGTACTGGGGCTGGAGAAAGACCAGGTTCTGGTCTGACTTCCCCAGTGGGAGGAGGGGGGAGGCTGAGTATGCTTCCTGACAGTTAGCATAGAGGAGATCCATTGTCCTGTTCAGTGTGGTGGGGCAGTCCACAAACTGATAGAAGTCCTGCAGTGTATTGTCCAGTGAAACATGATTGAAACCCCCCGAAATGAGGATGAAGGCCTCAGGGTGGTGTGTTTGTACTCTGGACATGACGGAGTGAAGGATGTCACACGCAGTGTCTGCATGCGCTCACAGAGGAACATAAACAGTGATGGCAATGGTGTGAGAATATTCTCTTGGCATGTAAAACAGCCGTAGACTCACCGCTAACAGGTCAGTGTCCCGGGAGCAGATCCTGTCCTTCACAGTAACATGTCCCGGGTTGCACCATCTGTTAGCATACAGCATGGGCCCCACTTCTTTCCTCTTGCCACTGTGTTTACTATCTCTGTCCGTTCTCACCAGGTGGAATCCAGGTAGCTCTACACTAGCATCTGACATGCTGCTGGTGAGACACATTAGGCTGGACTCCCTGTAGGTTCACTGGTTTCTCACAAGGGTAGCCAGCTCATCAGTCTTGTTGGACAGAGAGTTCACATTCCCCATAAGCACAGAGGAAACATCTGGCTTATACCACCACCGCTTAGCCCGGAGTTTAGCCTTTAGCTTAGCCCCCACTCGGCAGCCGCGGTACCTATGGCGCAAATCCTCTGGGATGGGGTGAACAATGGCGGCTCGTCCCATTGTTTGTAGTTCCAGCAGCTTCTCCCTCGAATAACCGAGGTTTCTGCTGCAATATTGCCTCTAAATGTGTTCCATATCCACGGGACATAAAATAATACACAACTGGCATGGGTAGGAAAAGTCGAAAGAACCCAAAAAAAACTGAAAACAGTTAAACTCTGACAAAGACGGAGCTACTGAAGAGGCCGGAGGAAGTATTACATGTGTGAAATTACTCAAAATTTTCAAAAAGACCTAAGATTAATTACTATTGGCCACTGAAAATGGAAAACATGCAAAATTTTCAATCAAGAGTGGTATTATGTCCCCAGAAAGTTCCTGTAAGTGTCTATAAGTGGATGGTCCATATTTCTACTAAAAGCCAGTCTTTGGTCCACATTTCACCAACTGTTGATGCTCTAAAATCAGTACAATCTGATGTGTTAAAGTCTGACAAGATAAGGTTCCAGTTCTAGGTTTTAAAATGTCTTGTAAGTGCCTTAAAATTTTGCAGAAGTGATTCAAAAATGCTCAAAATTAGTCCAACAATAACTAAAATGTCCAAAAACGATTTAGAATTTTTTTTTTTTTTAAATTTCCAAATCTGCCCAAAATGACTCAAAATGTGTCTAAAATTGGTCAGGATTGTCAAACTTTACTAAAATGAATAATTATTGGCCACTGGAAATTGGTAACAAACAAAAACTGGTGTTCAGTTTTATTATTAATCATTTCTGTGTAAACTTAGAGCAGGAAACGTGTCATACTGGGATATTTAGTCTACAGGTGATGCAGCGTGTTTGAACCTAAAAGTCTATTATGAGCGATCTAGCAGCCACAGCTGCAGGAATGATGTGACTTCTTTCTGAAGCGTCAGCTCATCCACCAGGTGAGGACAGGTGATCACCTTTCTCCACGGCGGTGAGGTATGCTCGCTCCTCGGCCGACAGCTCCACCTCGGCTCGTACGATCTGCAGTGGGATGCGGTCACGGTACGGCGAGTACGTCGCCTGGAACACAGACAGAAACAAATAGTGATGTTTGGTCTCCTAGAAGTCCACCAGCAGATAAATACATTCACGCAGCAGAAAGAAGTAAAAACAACACATCTGTGTGGCAGGAAGCTGGTTCTTTAACCATCAGGAGATCAAACTCAACAACTAACAGACCTGAACATTAAATTATACATCCATAGATTTATTGATCTTTTTCCAAAGAGGACTCTTCCTGAAAACACAGTTTGATGGTGAAGAAAGCATGAAGCTCCCTGTGATAAACTCTGGTATTATTTCATTCCCGATGGATAAAGTCCCATATTTCTGTCTTCTCTAGATCTTTTATCTTAAGAGTTTCAGCCGTTTGTAAAACAGAACATCTCAGGAGTCCTTCAGGTTTCAGACGGTCGGAGGGTTTGACTAACCTTCTTGTAGTAGAGCTGTGTCATGGGATTCATGGTGAATCTGGAATAAAGAAGAGAGAACAGAGTTAGAACCAGGAGGAAACATCAGAAGAAGTTCAACCTTCATACGAGGAATATTTTCAGAGTTCAGACCCTCGAAGAACATAGAGGTGGGTCCAGATTTTCAAGTTCTGAGGCTCAGAACCATAGGCGTCAGTTTAGGGGGGGACGGTGGGGATGTGGCCCCCCCACTTTTTGTCAGGGGTCATTTTGTCTCCAACACATTCAAATTCTTCACATGTAAGCCGTTGTAAACCCAGTTATTTTCAGTAGTATAGAAAATTCCGACGCTCCTGAACGCACCATCCGCACTCGGCCTAGAGTTGCACAGACACGCAGCACACCTTCGTGAGGTTAAAAAAAACAAAAAAAACGCGCAGATGCTAAATTTGCGCCAGTGCCAAGTGGAAGCTCCGACCAGAGGCGTGCAGGGGCAAAATTTCGGCCCGGGAGAATTAGTACTATAGCGGCCCACAGACCCCTCTACCTGCATGTACTGATAGCTTAACAGCTTGAGTGTCCGTCTTTGGTGTGGTGGTTGTGACTTCAAGCCCAGCTTGTGGCATTTTGCCACCGTTCTTCCACATTTTCTCAATGTGCTGTGGCCTCCATCCCCCCCCCACTTTTAAAAACAAACTGACGCCCTTGCTCAGAACTGATGGAAAAAGTCCATTAGAAACTGACTTTTTCCATCATTTCTGAGCCTCAAAACTTCATCAGTCCAGCAGATACACACGTGGACAAAATTGTTGGTACCCCTCAGTTAAAGAAGGAAAAACCCACAATTCTCACTGAAATCACTTGAAACTCACAAAAGTAACAATAAATAAAAATTTATTGAAAATTAAATAATCAAAAACAGCCATCACTTTTGAATTGTTGATTAACATAATTATTTCAAAAAACAAACTAATGAAACAGGCCTGGACAAAAATGATGGTACCTCTATAAAAGATTGAAAACTATTTGACCAGAGTGACATGATTAACTCAGGTGTGTCATTTAATTGACATCACAGGTGTTTCCAAACTCATAATCAGTCAGTCTGCCTATTTAAAGGGAGACAAGTAGTCACCCTGCTGTTTGGTGAAAAGGTGTGTACCACACTGAACATGGACAACAGAAAGCGAAGGAGAGAATTGTCCCAGGACATCCGAAAAAAAATGATAGACAAACATCTTAAAGGTAAAGGCTATAAGACCATCTCTAAACAGCTTGAAGTTCCTGTGACAACAGTGGCTCATATTATCCAGAAGTTCAAGACCCACGGGACAGTAGCCAACCTCCCTGGACGTGGCCGCAAGAGGAAAATTGATGACAAATTGAAGAGACGGATCGTTGGAATTGTATCCAAAGAGCCCAGAGCAACCTCCAAAGAAATTAAAGGTGAATTCCAAGGCCAAGGTACATCAGTGTCAGATCGCACCATTCGTCGTTGTTTGAGCCAAAGTGGACTTCATGGGAGACGACCAAGGAGGACACCACTGCTGAAAAAAACTCATAAAAAAGCCAGACTGGAATTTGCAAAAATGCATGTTGACAAGCCACAAAGCTTCTGGGAGAATGTCCTTTGGACAGATGAGACCAAACTGGAGCTTTTTGGTAAGGCACATCAACTCTATGTTCATAGACTCAAAAACCAAGCATACGAAGAAAAGAACACTGTCCCTACGGCGAAACATGGAGGAGGCTCAGTAATGTTTTGGGGCTGCTTTGCTGCATCTGGCACAGGGTGTCTTGAAAGTGTGCAAGGTACGATGGAATCTGAAGACTATCAAGGCATTCTGGAGAGAAATGTGCTGCTTAGTGTCAGAAAGCTTGGTCTCAGTCGCAGGTCATGGGTCTTCCAACAGGACAACGATCCAAAACACACAGCCAAAAACACCCAAGAATGGCTGAGAGAAAAGCGTTGGACTATTCTAAAGTGGCCTTCTATGAGCCCAGATCTGAATCCCATTGAACATATGTGGAAGGAGCTGAAACATGCCATTTGGAGAAGACACCATCAAACCTGAGACAACTGGAGCTGTTAGCTCATGAGGAGTGGGCCAAAATACCTGTTGACAGCTGCAGAACGCTCATTGACAAATACAGAAATCATTTAATTGCAGTGATTGCCTCAAAAGGTTGTGCAACAAAATATTAAGTTATGGGTACCATCATTTTTGTCCAGCCCTATTTCATTAGTTTGTTTTTTTAAATAATTATGTTAATCAACAATTCAAAAGTGATGGCTGATTTTGATTATTTAATTTTCAATAAATTTTTATTTATTGTTACTTTTGTGAGTTGCAAGTGATTTCAGTGAGAATTGTGGGTTTTTCCTTCTTTAACTGAGGGGTACCAACAATTTTGTCCACGTGTGTAGAACCATGACATTTATGAGGAAAAGCACATCACCAAAAAGACTAAAAAAGCTGGAAAATTTCCACAAAAAGAGACCAAACTGCCAAAAAGGGGCAAACGTACCACAAAAAAACACAAAATCGGCCCAAAAATGAGTAAACATACCACAAGAAGACACAAAATATCCACGGAAAGACACAAAATTACCACAATAACGCTAAAACTACCAAGCAGATGCAAAATCCCGATAAAATTAGGTGAAAATACCACAGAAAGACAAAATCTTCACTAAAAGAAGCAAAATGACCCCAAACAACATCTGGTTCTTCATCTCCAGTAATTTCATCAATGATCAGAGTTCTACCTTCAGACTGTGAATATTTCCACAGTTCCATAGAGGTGGGTCCAGATTTATCACTTTTAATGGACTTTTTCAGAACTTCATCAGTCAGCAGATAGAACCATGACATTTAGGAGGAGAAACATCTGAGTTCTGCTAAAATGATCACAATCTGTAGAATCTTTAAATTACGGACACTTTTTTCAGTCATTTAGAACCAAAACCACAAGTTTCAAGTCATTTTGGACAAATTTATGGACCCAAATTTATCTTATGCATCTTTGAAAAATCTAGTTTCTGTTCATTTTATCTATAACCAACATTGAGCATCAGTATTATGGGATGTATGGTGGTTTGAACAGTAAATCTGCAGCAGTTTAATGACAGAGTCCTAGAAACAATCATTGGTTTCCTGCATGTTTCTGTTTTCTGATAATCCACCAGAGAAAGCTTTACAAAGTGCATTGTGGGTAAACTTTAAGGCTCATATCAGCATGTGTGATAGGTGGTTGGTCAGAACAAGTTCTAGACAATGAAAGGAGCATTTTTACACACAGAAGATACCAGGATCATCTGATAGACATGATTTATTCTGTTTTCTAATATAAATGGGAACTGATTACTTTGATTTCCAGATCTTATAAAGATCTTATAAAAACACAAATGTTGAAGCTTAGGAGCTTTAGAGACAGATTACCTCAGTGGAAGCATTGAAAATCAGAGTATGACTGTGGCTGAACACAGGAACTGGCTTTCATTAGATCCAATCTGCAGCTGATGTTTGCCATTTTAAACTGACGAAGAGAAACGAGGAATAAAAGCTTCGGTGAGTCAGAGCTTCAGAAACATTCTGTGATCCAGAGCTGATGTTGGGTTCATCTCTGCAGTCTGATCTCCTCGGATGTTCGTACCGCTGAGAGAACATCTGGAGACGAGCAGCTGTTCAGACCTGTTCAGTGTTAATTATATTCACATACAGGTTTACCTCCAGGCTTTTCATTTACTCGTTTCTCAGAGCGCTGCTCATTTTTGGATCATAATTTGTGAGGTTTTTTTTATCCAAAATAACAGTTTTTCTGATGTAAACATTATTTCCCATGTAGGGAACTGCATAAAAAGAGGCTCCACACATTCCTGAGGAAAGATCATCTCACAGATCAGGTCAAACTCTCTCTCTCAGAAAGTTAAGAAAACAAACAAAGTGCCCCAAAGAGGATCTTTTTATGGCCACTGAGCCCTGTACCATCTCCCAGAGACCTCATAAAATTAACTTATGATGACCTCTGACTCTTAAAGAAAACATCCTTTTTCCAAACAAAGGACACGTGTTCCTATAAGAAGATTGGGACAGGCATATTCACTTATTGTCTCCAACAGAAGGACACCCAGACCTCTACAGACAGCTAGGAAGTGGAGACTGAGCTTTCACACGTTTTAAAGAACTGTGTTCACACCTCTGGTTTAAATGCTTTGATGAACTGGAAGCCTCTTCTGAGGCTCCACTCTGTCTCTGGCTCCAACTCTGCTCCTCTTTACATAGATAAGCAGAGTCGTAAATTTCCACGACCTGATCCTCACTTCTGCAGAGACTGGCAGAGACTTTCCCCTTTGTCCAGTCACAGAACTTCTAAAACTCATGTTTCAGAAATGTATTTTGTTATTCTGTGTTTACCAAAGACATAGGGAGGTGTCAACATGCATTTTGAATCAACTCTCATTTTTCTAGCCTCAGTATTTCAGAAAATACAAGATGGGTGGTTAATTCACTTTTTCTTCCACAGCTCAACATTGCCCCCTCTTGACGTCGGAATGCCATGACATTATCATGAATTTCTGTGCAATCTTAAAATTCTGTTCTATTCAGGTTGCAAAGACGTGGAAAACTGTTTTATTCCCCCTTGTATGTTATGTTACCATATTTGCATTGTGACGCATATAATAGCAAGTAGAATGCACACAAACATATAATTAGGAACCATAGCTCAAATATTTTTAGATTAGCTTGTATATTCAGTTTTATTTTATCTTTGATTGTTCAGAATATATTTTAAGGATCATGGATGAGTAAACATATCGCCTGTGCGCGTTTTAATTTCGTAATTCTCTTTGTACCTTGATTCATTCGGTGTAGACCCCACTCTGTTCCTTAGAAGGAGGGGGAAGCACCCCCGCGCTGAAATCGACACTTCCCCGCCTCCGTTTGGAGAAATCCCTTAAAAACAGCCATTTTTACTTTATTCTCTCTCTTCCTTCCTAACTCTCTACCAGAAACTACGTTTGAGCGATTCTTTTGTTTTTTGGCGCCTCTTCTTCTTCTTCTTCTTTACTCTGAAGCTATCCTGGTTACAGAGCAGGCCTCTGTTAACCACGACTCTTAATCATTTTTCTTTTAATCAAAGAATAGATATCTTCGCTCACTACCTCAACAAACAGAGCTCAATTTTGTTTACCGGTGATTTTTGATCAAGAACCAATTCGATCCCGTTTCACGGTTCCTTCAGTTTGCAGCGGCTCCTTTATTTATCTGTTCTCCAGCCAAACCTGCCAGCAGAGACAGACTAAGAGCCTACGGTTTTGTTTTACCAAGCTATTTTTTTTTTTGTCAACCCTGAAGAAAGAGCCATTCCGGCTCCACACCCTCGGCTGAGACCGGCCGAAGCTGGATCGAACGAAGCCAACGGCGCGCCTACGGTTCTTGTGAACAGGAGCTTCAGGTTGCCTTAACGACCAAGCCACGCTGCTCCGGTCCCTGCATAGACGCTTAACCAAGCGTTGTTCAAGAGAAGCGATTTAGTCTTAAAATCTGATTTCTTAGTAACTGCTGCACTTTTACTGTTTAAAATACGATACATCCCATAATATTGATGCTCAAAGTTGAGCATAAAAACAGACTTATTCTTCAGACTGAGACTCCTGAATGGATTAAAACTGATCTGGAGTCAGTTTTTACCAGAACTCAGATGTGTTTCTCCTCTTAAATGTCATGGTTCCATCTGCTGGACTGAAGAAGGGAAATGTGAACCCACCTCTATGGATTTCAAGGTCTGTCTGGAAATGAAGGTAGAACTTTGCTTCACTAAATAAAGTTACTGTCTGTAAAATATTAATTAGACTAAAACAGTTTTGAAGCGTCTGAGCAGACCTGTAGAAATGCAGCTCTCACACAGAAAACACAAATCAGAAACACAGCTCATGTCTGCATGAAGAATCATCACAAAGCAAACATGAGATCCCTGACAAATGATTTAAAACAGACATAAAAACAAATCATGGAATGAATAGTCGAACTTTTCAGCCAAACTTTCCAAAAACAAAACAGGACAAACTAAACATCCAGAGGTCTTCTGATGGCAGTCACAGTTTGTAGATGAAACCATGATGATGTTAACTGGAAAGAGAGACAATTCAAGGATCTGAACATGGAGAGAAACTCCAGAAGCTGCAGAAGCTGTGGAAGCGCTCACAAGGCAACACAGATGAGGGTGAGGACTCTGGCTGACTGTAAAGTGAAGCTATTATTGCAGCTGAGATAAGATCTGCATCTGATGGAGGCTGTAGTTGGTTCAGGGAGGAAACTCTGATGGAGCACGGAGAGATGTTTGTAGAGACTGAACACGAGGAGTTTATAAAATAACCTTTTATTTTTATGGATGTAAACATGACATTCTACAGCAGCGACTGAAAAAAGAAGAGATCAGCAGCTTCAGGCTTTTTATCTGACATCTGCAGAATGAAATCAGATCCAGAGTCAGCAGATCTCCCTCCTGAAGCTCCTCTCTGACTAAAATGGGAGTGGAGAATTTGTTAACATCAGTGACTCGTTGATGTCAGGACAGTTTTAACTCTAATAATTTACAGTTTTAAGTAGAAAAAAACATCAGTGCTTCTGGAAGCTTTCACATTTGGATGAGGAATCGGATTTAATGAGAAAATTCTACTAAAATCTACAGTTTCTGATCTGTAGATGTGAAGGTTAGTCCAGGACGTCCTCTAATGAATTCTAGATGTTCAAACTGGTCTCCAAGTCAAAATCGTCTATTATTTCTCTGTTTGTTAGCCGTAAAGCAGTGATTAAATCAGTGATACATGTTTACTAGCTCAATGGATCCAACAGAAAGAACCCCAGTAGTATTATGGGCACCATTGCTACGGTAACCAGCAACATGGCCTCCAATAAGCTGGCAAACAGCAGTAAAAGAAAACCCCGCCATAAATCTGAAGAGAGAGCGCAGCGGTTTTATCGCTAGGTGTACGCTGATGGCCATTGGATGAGAGAGGTTTGATGGTTTTCTGTTGCCATGGTAACACAATGTTCTGAGGACAACGGGAGGCTAAAGTTGGAGAAACATGCCGTGGTATAAACAGAGCATTTAACGTATCAGAGAGTGATTCCTTTAAGGAGCTTAGAGGCTGTTACAGTGCAAACAGCCTGCAGGGAGATGTTAGAAGCATTGGTTTTTAGTCCAATCAATAATAAAAATAGTCAGTTTACCAGAAGATTCACGACAAAGCAAACACAGATGTGTTCCTTCATCACATCCAGAATAAACCCCAGCAGCAGACCTCTTCAAAGTCCTCCATGAAGTCCAGTGGATCCATGAGAACATCAACAGCATTCAGTTTGAAGCCTCCATCCTTGCTCATCTGTGGAAACCTCTCCACCAGATCACTGCTGTTTCTGCTCTGACTGACTGGAGGGACGCTTTGTTAAACCACTGTTTACAGGAATATTTTCACTGAAAGCTAAACTTAAAAACCATTTTCAGGGTTCAGTATCTCCAGAAATAAAACTCCTACAGCCGTTTAACGTGGTGAGGACTCAGACTGGATAGTTTCCATCAGATTTTAATGAGTTAATGGATCCAGTAGAGGGCATATTTTTAATTATTGGGCCTTGAAAGTGGAAAAAAAAACAGTGTTAACTTTTTAAATCTTTGTTAGTCTAGTGTCTCTAGAAAGTTCCTATATGTGTATATAAATAAATGGATCCATGTTTCTACTAAAATCCAGTCTTTGGTCCACATTTCTCCAACTGTAGAGGCTCTAACATCAGTAGAACTTGATGGTTAAAGTTTAACCAGACAAGATTCTAGTTCCAGGTCACAAATGTCTAATAATTGTCCTTAATGACTTGAAAAGCGTCCAAAATGCCTTGAACTTCTGCAAAGTGATTCTAAAATGTCTAAATCTGGTCTTAAAATTGTTCAAAACTGTTAAAAATTACTTGAAATGTATCTAAAGTCATCCTGTTGTCCTGAATTTGAACTTGAGCTATGGGGACAGTATAGCTCAGTGGGTAGAGTGGCCGTCTTGAAACCGAAGGGTTGCAGTTCGATCCCCCCGGCCCGTCGTGCTCATGTCAAGGTGTCCCTGAGCAAGACACTGAACCCCTAATTGTAATGGTTAGCGCCTTGCATGGCAGCTCCTGCCATCAGTGTGTGAATGGGTGAATGTGACATATCATGTAAAGCGCTTTGGATAAAAGTGCTATATAAATACAACCATTTACCATTTTAACTGAATCACACACAGATGGCAGATGTTTCTGTCTTTGTGTCTCATTTGGAGGACGTCCATCTAAAAACTTTAATCCAGACCAGTCAGAGACCTGAAACTCTGCAGCTCCTCACACTTTTGCTCAGTTTGTCTCTTTGAATCTGAGAGATGAATCTCTGTCTCTCAGAATTAGATCATCCTAAATGTGACTCCGCTGCTCCACAGGAAGCTCTGAATGACGGCAGTCAGCTGATCTGTAGGACGTCCAGGTTTCAGACCAGAGCTTCAGTGATCTATAGGGCTGGCCCGAATAGTGGTTTCTGGCCTCCGAATATTCGGGCCCTATTAAAGACAAATATCCAAATATTCGTTCCGCCCCCTAACGGGGGGAGGGGAATTCAGGTCCGTTCATCTGGTCTCACGGGTCCAAATTTTGCCTTCGTTTTGTCATCAGTTAAACTGAAGAATTCCCAAACAGCAGAGGTCTTCAGCATCTTGTCTTGTGTTTATGCAGCGAAGTGAAGCGTGACGTCAGAGTCTGCAGCCACCCGGCCATTCTGGTGGTGGTAAGAAACAGGAATGGATGAGCCGAGATGAGCCGATGAACACGGCGGGATGAGTGCAGGGAAGAGACGAGCTCCGAATATTTTCGTCTGTAAGGAGGAGGGGGTGATCACATAGACATATGTGTATATGTTTATGTGATCACACCACGGGATGAGCAAATTTGAGCCGATGTGGGCCGAAGGCGGAGGGCAGACAGTAGCGCCGCATATTCGTTCCACCTAGTAATATCCGATTCAGATACCAAAATTAATATCCGGATACCGCCGTAACGAACGAATATTCGGATACTCGGGATATTCGGGTCCAGCCCTAGTGATCTGAGGACATTTTCCTGGAGTCTGTAAGAAGCTGCTGTCAAAACCTCGTTATCAGGAGCTGATGGACAGATTAAAGCTTCCAGGAGTGGACTGAAAGAGACGGAGTGGTTTAGATGGAAGTATAACTACTACTGGAGGTTATCTCCAGTGGACATCAGGTCTCCAGTCTCTCTGAACCTGCCTCTGATCGTCGTACGGCCGTCGTACCGTAACGAGGCTGATTATCCTCCATCATTCTCACAGGAAGCAGGAAACGCTGTGACCTTGGCGTGATGTCTGATCTCTGAGCTGCTGCTTTAATTCAGCTCATTTATCTGCAGTTAATCCACAGCCGGGTGCGAGTGAGTTTAATCTGATCTGGAGACTAACAGGGACAGAAACACGACTAAATAATAAAAAATAAAAATAAAATGACAGAAGAAATTTAACAGAATTAAATGTGAACTCTGATCATAACTTCTACTTCTTTTTTGACTTATTGCATTGAAAACATGCTTAGAAAAGCCAAACACATGAATGCGAGTTGATTTTTTAATAGCTTATATCTGGATTTTTGTAGATTTAGTAAATTTCTGTGTTTTGTGCTTTGGAATGGACCGTACCATTACATCCTACGGGGGACTCTAAAACCAGGATTAAACCATTCATAAGAGCCAGAAACAGAAATAATCGCCAAATTTCAAAAGTACAAGAATAACAGCACTTACGGGCAGGCCTATAAGGTACAGGCAATTTCCGCCCGAAATTTCTACTGAAGATGTACGGAAAGTAAATTGAATGCTGTTCTTGAACTGTTTGGAGTACAGGCGTGGTTATGGTCTCATTTGAAAGCTGACAACCTGAATTTTCACCCAGTGCAGTCAGAATTATTCTAAGTGCTACTGGCACAGAGTATTTTATGTTGAAAGACACTGAATTAGGATGAATTTTATTCTCGCCTAAATTTTTTCCCTAATAAAACACCTAAAAGTAAGTGTGGCAGCACTGTGAGAGCTTGAAAACACAAAAAGGCAACAGCCTGGGGTCTTACATAGTTCAGGTCAAAATTTCAGAGCAATACTACAAGAAATGAGTGTTTCACACATGTATTTGTAGAGATATGCACAGGCGTTGTACATTCTGTACACCCTCTGTACACCCTGGGCACAATGGTATATTTTCGTTTTTCAGTCCATTTTGAAGTTATTTTCACTCCAAAAACTCATAAACAACTCAAAAAACACTGAATAATCAGCTGCAGTGAGGAGCACTCCAGTGGCAGACCGTCTCCCCAGCTGCAGACACACAGAGCAGCAGGGGAGGGGGGAGAGGTGTGAAAAGGTGCTATTCAGCCGGCTCATTGGCTACAAGACCTGTCAGTCAAAAGTTTCCTCCGACGTGATTTGCTCACGGTTACTATGGAAACAAGTCCCGTCCAATTTTGTCACCAGCGACGACGGTTGGCTGTTAGGCTCAATGATGTAAATATACCGAGACCGCTCACTGGCCGCTGAGAGGCGGCAAATAGGAGCTGACTTCCGGTAGTGGCAAGATGTGATGTCAGAATGGAACGCCAGCACGGTATGTGACTTTGTGTTTCGTGATTTACCAAGGTACAGTAAACTTCTGTGTTGGAATCAAGTCACAATGCTTGAAATACGTTGAGAACACCAGACCAGGAGGCCGTAGACCAGCACTGGCTGGGTTTTTCAGTGACTGCAGCTGAGCAGACTCTCCTCAGGAGAGTCCCCAGTTCGCTGTCATGCTCATGGCTCACCATTCCCCCTGTGCCTGTGGTCTCACTCTGACCTGTGACGGGTGACAAGGCTATTTTTGTCATCAGAAAATATGTGTTAATGAACTAGAAATCTGTTTGAGAAGGTGAGCAGCACGGCATGATCATATCTGACACTGACAGTGCATACGTCGCTGTATAGCACTTAGCAGTTAGCACTTCTGCTAGCTCCTTCAATGCTACCAGTTTTGTGATTCCTTCTCTGGAATGTAAGTGAAAGGAAACATGCTGACACTCACCTTGCAATCATCACATCATGAACCTGTTAATGTAAGTGTCTCTGTTGTTATGGTTTCAGGTGGGTGTGGCTAATATCTGACCATGGTGAAGTCGTGTGCTTCCATCTCCTGCACTAATCGATTTGTGCATGGCTGTAATATTTCCTTTCATAAGTAAGTGGCTCTTTTATTTGGGACATTCTGCCTCCAATTTGCTCTGCTTCTTTGTTTGCAAACAGAAACTCCTTCTGACCTTGTCTTGAGTGCTGCACTCAGCCAGTTTAGCTGAATCACTAACTGTACAGTGTAAGCTGGTGTGACTACCAGTATTCAGTGACAGTCACAGTGCATCATTGTCTATGGATGGATTATAATATGCCACACATTTCAGGTTTCCCAAGCAGTCCAAGGACAGCACACTGAGAGAGCAATGGATACAGGCCATCAGTAGAGAAGCGGTGGGGACCAAGAGGAGATGATCATAATTATGTCTGCAGCAACCATTTCAGGGAGGAGGACTTCATCCTCTCAAAACATGCTCAACACAAGCTTCTCAGGCCAGGAGCTGTACCATCCCTCAGTTTGGGGAAACCAGAGAAAAAGGTTATGTTCTTTAATTGTTAATGGTTGCTCATTATTTCAATTTAGTTCTTTACTTTTCTTGTCAATTTGTGTGGCTATGAAAATGTAAATTTGACGAACATCAAGCTACAGGGAGTGTCTGTGAGGAAGTCCTTTACTAAAACAGTTCTATTTAGAAATCAGTGACTTTCCAATATCCTTATTATTTCCAGCAATGCTTATAAATTCCTGTATTTTGTGCAAAAACTCCTGGATATTTTGAAGCCTTTTGACGCACTGAAAATTAGTAATTTGTTCACTTTGTGAAAATTATGTAGGAAAGTACACTTTTGGTGAGATTGTTAAAAAGCCATGCATCTCATATCGTCAAACTGCTTTTCTTGAAACTATTTAGGCTATTTCTGGGAAAACAGGCTACTTCATAAGTTTCAAACTGAAACATTTTGTTTTTGCCCTAAAGCTGGCGTTTTATAGCAAATTGTTCATGGACTTTTATTATGAAATATATATTTCCTACAATACTACTATATTTTCTCAGAGAAGACTTTTATTTTGTCATATTTCTGTCAAGTGCACTTGATACACTGTAAATATTTTATTGGAACACGGATATTTGCAACTGAACCTACAAGTGGTGTAGCTGTTGTAATGCAATTTATCAACACAAACATTTGTCTGGGGGGTGTATTTTATATTTTTTGTTAACAAGTTGGAGCAGTATTCTGTTGTAAAAATAAATAAATACTTTCAATGGTTTCCTTCGTTATATAGTGCCTGTTTGTATCTCTGGAAGTATTTGGTCTAGAAAGTCATGGCTGAGCTAAAACTACTCAAAAATCTCCAGATTGACTGAAACTTTAACCTCTGTTTGCAGTACTCAAGGCTGTCAGGCCTGTGAACTTTCCATCCCTCTTTACACTAAAACATAATTTAGATTTTTTTGACTACTGCATGTGCTGCTTTTCAAAGTCCAACTGAATAATTTGAATTGGAGAAAAATTGTTTAAAACACTAATTTTCTTATTTGGCATTGGTTTGAATATTTTCTAGAGCCCATGTAAGTGAAACACTAATGCTGCAGAAAGTATGAAATATTTTTATTGACACAATCACTGCAGCAGCATTCAGCACTCATTATCATTGTGTGCTGGTCTCTGTCTCTGTCTGTGAGGGCTAAACAACGCTGTGATTCCTGAAAGCTGGAAAGAAAGTGGTATTCCACTAATTCAGAGGAAGTGTATGTGGCTTGGAAAAATAGTCTAGTAATCTATAAAAAAGCTCTTCGTAATGCCAGGACAACTTATTATTCATCTTTAATAGAGGAGAACAAGAACAACCCTAGGTTTGTCTTTAACACTGTAGCCAGGCTGACAAAGAGTCAGAGCTCTGTTGAACCTTGTATTCCTTTAGCTTTAACCAGTAACGACTTCATGAGCTTCTTTACACATAAAATAGTTCTGATTAGAGATAAAATTAATCTGGCCCTTCCTACAAATGTCACAGATGCTTTTGAATCGGCTGTTAGACCTGATGAATCTTTAGAATTCTTCACTCCTATATGTCTCTCTGAACTCATTTCAACAGTTTCTACATCCAAACCATCAACATGTCTTTTAGATCCTATCCCAACTAGACTCTTCAAGGAGATTTTACCTTTAATTAATTCTTCAATGTTAGATCTGATTAATCTCTCTCTAGTAACAGGCTATGTACCACAGGCTTTTAAGGTTGCTGTCATCAAACCTTTGCTTAAAAAGCCCACTTTAGATCCAGATGTGTTAGCTAACTATAGACCGATATCCAACCTACCATTTCTCTCTAAAATTCTGGAAAGAACAGTTGCAAATCAATTAAGTGAACACTTACAAAGGAATAACTTGTTTGAAATGTTTCAGTCAGGCTTCAGAGTGCATCATAGCACAGAGACAGCTCTGGTGAAAGTTACTAATGACCTTCTCATAGCATCAGATAATGGCCTAGTCTCTATACTTGTTTTGTTAGATCTTAGTGCACAACATTTTATTACAGCGTCTAGAACATTCAATTGGCATTAAAGGGACAGCACTGGACTGGTTTAAATCCTACTTATCAGATAGGTTCCAGTTTGTGCATGTCAACAATAACTCTTCTGAGCATACTAAAGTTAATCATGGAGTTCCTCAGGGTTCTGTCTTAGGACCGATACTTTTCACATTATACATGCTTCCTTTAGGCAATATTATTAGGAAGCATTGTATTAACTTCCATTGTTACGCAGATGACACACAATTGTATTTATCTATGAAGCCAGATGAAACTGATCAGTTAGCTAGACTGCAAGATTGTCTTAAGGACATTAAAACCTGGATGACTTTTAACTTCCTACTGCTAAATTCAGACAAAACTGAAGTCATTGTATTTGGCCCCAAACATCTTAGAAACTCGCTTTCAAAGCAAATAGTTACTCTGGATGGCATCACTTTGGCCTCCAGTACTACTGTGAGGAATCTTGGAGTTATTTTTGACCAGGACATGTCCTTTAACTCACACATAAAGCAAGTGTGTAGGACTTCCTTTTTCACCTGCGTAATATTGTAAAAATCAGGAACATTCTGTCTCAGAGTGATGCAGAAAAATTAGTTCATGCTTTTGTTACTTCCAGGCTTGACTATTGCAATTCCTTATTATCGGGTTGTCCAAATAGCTCTCTCAAACATCTACAGTTGATCCAAAACGCTGTTGCGAGAGTACTGACAGGAGTTAGCAAAAGAGATCATATTTCCCCTATACTTGCTTCTCTTCACTGGCTTCCTGTTAAATCCAGAATAGAATTTAAAATCCTTCTTCTGACATATAAAGCTCTTAATAACCAATCTCCATCATATCTTAAAGATCTGATAGTACCTTATTATCCTAGTAGAACTCTTCGCTCTCAAACTGCAGGCTTACTTGTTGTTCCTAGAATTTCTAAAAGTAGAATGGGAGGCAGAGCCTTCAGTTATCAGCTCCTCTCCTGTGGAACCTGCTCCCAGTTTGGGTTCGGGAGGCAGACACCCTCTCTATTTTTAAGACCAGGCTTAAAACGTTCCTTTTTGACAAATCTTATAGTTGGGGCTGACTGGGTGACCCACAGGGGTTCGGCTTGTGTCTTCATTGCACAGCTGACTCCCTCTTGGACGTCCCTTCGTTCTGCCTCTAGTCATGCTGCTATAGGCCTATAGGCTGCTGGGGGACTGTTCTTGACGCACTGAGCCCTTCTCTATCTACCTTTACATTTAATATGTATACCGTTATTGCAGTACATTCACTCTGTTTCCCCCTGTGCTATTTCTCCGAGTGTCCCTGGTCCCAGAGCTGGATGCTTCAGATCTGTGGTTGATGTTCCACCAGCTGGTCCAGTCTCCATCATGTCCACTGTGGGATGCTGTTGCTGACCTTCCTCCAGCCCTCTGCTTCCAGCTCCCCTTTTCCACCAGTGAACTCTGCATCGCCTTCACTATACTGTTATGCTAACTTACATACTGTTTGAATTTTACTGCTAGCTATATATGGAGTATGTTTAATGTCAGAGCCGTACATCATCAGAGTAAACTATGAGTCAGTTTTCAATGTTAGCTTATACTTTGTCTGTGTCACATATCCTGTCATACATGTATCCAAATGTGTGTTGTGTTTTCCTTGCTTTCCCACCCCTCCCTCTTCTCCCATCCCTCCCCCTTGCCCTCCTCTGTCCTTCTCAACCCCCCCGGCCAGCAGGCAGATGGGTCCCCCCTATATAGAGCCGGGTTCTGCTCGAGGTTTCTTCCCTGTTAAAAGGGTGTTTTCTTGCCACTGTCTCCTTTGGGCTGCTCTGGGGGTCAGGCATATGGGTTCTGTAAAGCGTCTTGAGACGATTTGACTGTAATTGACGCTATATAAATAAAATTGAATTGAATTGAATTGAATTGCCATGAAAACGTGCCTAGGACAGAGATTTTATTGTCTGCTAACAGTAAAAGCCGTAACATAACACATATTGTCCCATCAGTGATGACAAGCAGGCCTTGAAGTTGGTGTATTCACACAGGATCAAACAGCGCGCCACAGCTTCTGGTCACTACCGGAAGTCAGCGCCGATTTGCCATGGCGCCGCTGTTGTCCGCCAACCAGTGAGCGGTCTAGGTATATATGTACGTCATTGTTAGGCTCAGGAAGGCCCACCAGAGTCACTTGATTGGTTGAAATGCGATGTCAATCAAAAGGTTAGACTTCAGCCGCCATTTTGAGCAGTATTTCGGTAAAAATAATAAGCCACATGAGCTGAAATAAAGATATGAAGAGAAATGTAGAGAGCACGGAGCACGCATCGCGACGTGCGTGCGCACAAAGCCGAGCTATTTGTGGGTTATTTACTGATTTCAGGACATGTTTTGGACAAAATATTTTACTTGCTAGTTTTGTCTGGATGTCTAAGGTTGGATTATGGCCGTTTTTTGTGGAATATTTTCATCTGTGACTACTTTTGAGCCTTCAAAGGTGAGTTGTGCTGTTTACGTGATTTGTTGTTTGTTGGACAAATGTGTTTTTCTCACCCGCTGTGGTAATCACATCTGAAAGTGGTTTATACCGGCGGATTCATGAGAATCTAAGCTTTCCATGGGTGTATAATGTTTCTATCATCGAGTTTGCAGTTTGGGACCTTTAGTAAAACGCTTGATCTCACGCTCAGATCTCAAAACGGCCCGCGGGCCGGCCGCTGAACTGCAACAGGTATTAATTTTTTTAATTGATTTTTAAAAAATCATATTTTCTATTATTTTATGCTTAGTTTTGTAAATTTTTTGTTTTGTATTTTTTAATTCATTTATTAGTTTCTATTTTTCTGTTAACTCACATTTAAAAATCAGGCTACTTTTTCTACTAATATTATTTTATTATTTTCACTAAAATTCAATGAAATATGTAATAACTTCATCAAAAAATAGTCAGTTTTTCCCCACGTATCTCTTTGAATTTTAGCAAAAAATAACAACTGAATAATAATTAATATTAATGTAAAAAAATGCTTTACCAAAACTGAATTAACAGAAAAATAACAAAAATTCTGGCAGCTCATGACAAAGAATTAGTCCCGTTTTTATTTATTTAAATTTATTTATTATTTTAATTTTTTGTATTTTTTGTTCTTGTTTTTCTGTTTATTCATTTTGGTTCATCAGACTTTTTTCTGTTAATATTCTTATTTTATTTGTTTTTTGTTATTTCATAGATTTTCTGCGTTTGCGCTTTTTCTGCTGCCATTAAAAAGCAGAAAACATCCTATTTTCACTCTGTGTCCACCGTCAGCGTGTGTACATTTTATATATTTTAGTTTTTCTTTGTAAATGTAGTGTTTTCAAACATCTAAACGTTCTCCACCTATAATCTCCTGTTTTATTCCAACAGGATGAACTCTGATGATCTGCTGAAGGTTCCTGTTCTTCCTCCAGGATCTGTTTGGTCACTTCTTCTGGAATAAAGTAAAAATTATCTCCAGTTGGTGATCATCTATATTTTATAGTCTGCATGTATGTTCATTTTCCACATGTATGATGCTGTTTGGAGATCCTTTCATTCATATTTTATTCATGCACTGCATTTCCTCGTTTGTTGTAGGTTGTTTGGAGGATAATCTGGAAAATACGACACGCCTGTTGAAGCGCTGCCACCAAACAGCATTTCCTGCGACAAACCATCAGCCAGAAGCTGTTCAACTCTGATCTGCTGCTGCATGGATCCATTCAGGTGATGGAGGAGGTGGAGGTGATGGAGATGATGGAGGTGGAGGTGATGGACGTGATGGAGGCTCTCCTGGCTGCAGCTTCAGGACGTTAGCAGAGACCAAACAGTTAATTCTGCAGACAGTTCAGATCTGAGGAGGATTTCTGCTGACAGCTTCCTGATGCTCCACGCTGCAGACAAACCTGCTGCTCTGCTCCTCTTTTCCACAACTTTTCCTCCTCTGCTCACTTTAAATTTCAATCTGCATCATCATTAATTTCCTCTCCTTCATTTCCCTCCATCCTGAACACCGTGTCCCTTTATTCTCTCCATCTTCTACCTTCATGCAGCTGTTTCTAACCTCCTCATTCCCTCTTTCTTCTTATCTTCCTCCCTCAGAAGTGTCTCTCCAGCTCTTCTCTCTCCTATTCTATTTTCTGCTTCTTGTTTCCATCTCTGAGATGAAATAAATAAATTAAAAAGCTGCATCCTGAATGACTTCTCCTCATAATTCTGATCTCTCGTTGTGTTTTCTCGTCTCTGACTCCACATTTGTCCTCTCTGTTGTCTTCTGCATTTTTATGTCCTAAAACCACCGATCATGTCCTCAGACTCAGTTATGCTTCTGAAACGTATAAATCTTCCTTTACTGAACATGAGATGCACAAAGAACTGGATGCAGGAGGTCAACACAAACAGCACAACAACACAACACAAACACAACAACAACACAAACACCACAACAACAACAACACAACAACAACACAAACACCACAACAACAACAACAACAACACAAACACCACAACAAAACAAACATAAACACAATCACCACAACACAAACAGCACAACATGAACATTGTTACAGTTAGCTTCACTACAGAAAATATTTAGTAAAATCATTATAAAGTATTAATTTACATGTTAAACTTAGAAAATAAACTTCTGTATTTTCACAAACAATTTATTCTTCTATAGAGATGGATAAAAAACTATGCTGTTTTTCCTGAATTACAACATCTGGACCTCTGTGAACACTGAGACCTCTGTGAACATCCAGACCTCTGTGAACATCCAGACCTCTGTGAACATCCAGACCTCTGTGAACATCCAGACCTCTATGAACATCTAGACCTCCGTGAACACCTAGACCTCCGTGAACACCTAGACCTCCGTGAACACCTAGACCTCCGTGAACACCTAGACCTCCGTGAACACCTAGACCTCCGTGAACACCTAGACCTCCATGAACACCTAGACCTCTATGAACACCTAGACCTCCGTGAACATCTAGACCTCCGTGAACACCTAGACCTCCGTGAACACCTAGACCTCCGTGAACACCTCGACCTCTATGAACACCTCGACCTCCGTGAACACCTAGACCTCCGTGAACACCTGGACCTCTATGAACATCTAGACCTCTATGAACACCTCGACCTCTATGAACACCTCGACCTCTATGAACACCTCGACCTCTATGAACACCTCGACCTCTATGAACACCTCGACCTCCGTGAACACCTCGACCTCCGTGAACACCTAGACCTCCGTTAACATCTAGACCTCCGTGAACATCAAGACCTCCGTGAACATCTAGACCTCTGTGAACATCTAGACCTCTATGAACACCTAGACCTCCGTGAACACCTGGACCTCTATGAACATTGAGACCTCCATGAACATCTGGACCTCCATGAACATCTGGACCTCCATGAACATCTGGACCTCTATGAACATTTGGACCTGTATGAACATCTAGACCTCCGTGAACACCTAGACCTCCGTGAACACCTAGACCTCCGTGAACATCAAGACCTCTATGAACATGTGGACCTGTATGAACATCTAGACCTCTATGAACTAGATCACAGTCAATCTTCTTCACATCTTTCCATGCAGAGCTGCACCTGAATATTCCACTCCTCAGACACTTCAGCATCATGCAGGTATTTGGTTTCCAGTCAGAGAATTCAAACTGCTGAATGCTGTCAGCTCAGTCCTGTTTTATTTTCACTACCTTCAAGTCAGTCCAGATGTTTAGAGTCAAACATAGGAGGTAAAACAGGAACGTCTGGTGCATCAACAGCCTCAAAAACAAACAGTTTCTTGGCTTTTTTTGTCCTCCTGTCTCATTTTTCTTCACTGTGGCTTCATTTTTCTTTACCAGATAAAGTCCTGCAGATCTTTAGAAGCAGAACAACCATGAAGAAGCAGAGAGAACTATCTTCCGTCAGCAGGACACACAATGACTCAAATCAGAAGAAAGAAGGCTGAAAGAACACTGAAACTCTGTCCACATACTACAGATATTTAACTATCTCCATTTTTCCTCTCTCCTCTGCTCCTCATCAGTCGATGTTCCTCCATGCTGGATGGACATAGAAATGAGACGTAGAATTAACTATATACTGTAACTACCAACAGGAAAGAAAAACGGCAAACCAGCAGAGGTGTTTAGGACAGCGGACACTGAGGGGATTCAGGGTTTGGATGAAGTTATCAGGACGTTCCTCAGCTGAATGCCTTCTGATTGGTTAAAGAGAGCATCCTGTCAGTGAGACCAGGAAGGATCTCCAGATGAAACCGTTCAATAAAAGCTCCCAGAGGATCTAGACAATTAAATACGGAAGTAAAGAGAGACCAAACCTGCTGGAAAACACCGACCTGTGTCTGCAGGACCACTCCAAAGACACCAAAAACAGAAAGATACTCTGGTTCAGGCTGACATTCAACTGTTCCTATTGCTTTCTAAAGAGATAAAGCCTTTAAAAGTTATTCTAATAAGAGAAATCTGACCACTCTCCTGTCCCACATGGTGATTTCACCCTGAAAGTTTCCCCAGAATCCACTTTCTAAACTTTCCTGGTTGACTTTCATGGAGCCGGAGGCGTTCCAAGTCTAATGTTTGCTCTGAAGTCTGGACCGTCGATACAAGATGATAAAAAGAAGCCACGAGGCAGAGCTGGACGGATTCTCTTTTCTAATGAGAGTAATTAGAAGACGGAGGAAACAGACGGTCGTAGATTATGGGATGGCACGAGGAGGAAGGAAGACAGAACACAAGCAGAAACTCGTTTTTACAGAATATTCAGCAGAAACTCGTTTTTATATAATATTCAGCAGAAACTCTCGCTTTTATCGAATATATTGAGCAGAAACTCTCGTTTTTATCGAATATATTCAACAGAAACTCTCGTTTTTTTTTATGTATTCAACAGAAACTCTCGTTTTTATCCAATATATTCAGCACAAACTCGTTTTTATCAAATATATTAAGCAGAAACTCATTTTTATCGAATATATTCAGCAGAAACTCTCACAAACCGTCCTGTAGAATAAACTGAGGCTCATTCCAGATAAACTCAGACATAAATTCCCTCCTGACCCCCTGAGAATCAGCAGATTCAGTAAGTTTACTGCATCAGAGAAGCCGTTCTACCTTCATCCTGGGAATATTTTACAGCTACAGGTCCAGATTTATCAGCTTTTAATGGAGTTTTCCATCATTTCTGAGTCTCAGAGCTTCATCAGTCCAGCAGACAGAACCATGGTGTCCGACATACAGCCCGCGGGCCTAAACCAGTTCTACCAGCTGTTTTTTCAGATCAGAAAGGGACACTGATGGAGGAGAGAATGTTTGTCAGTGGAGGATGAAAAGGAAGAAGAGGAGGAGGAGGAGGAGCACTGAGGAGGTGAATCCAAATGAGAGGTGAGGCGGAGACAAACCTCTGCTGTGTTCAAGCAAAGTAGAGCTGCCACCATGATGAGAAGGGGCAAAGGGGCAGAAGGGAGGGGCAAAGGGGGAAAACGGAGGGGCAAAGGGGGACTTTAATTGAAATCTTAACAAGTCCTCAAAAACCCACGACTCTAAAAAACAATCCAAGGAGCTTTGAAAAAGAAATGACACAAACTACCACAAAGAGGCACAAAACTACCAAAAACTGACACCAAGATACAACAAAACACCAAAGTACCACGGGAGGAGCCACTAGAGTGGGTCTAAAATCTGAGTGGAGACGAACAGGAAGCCGTTTGATTTCTGGGATGATTGTGGCATTTAACAACCAACAAACAGAAACAGTTTGTTAAATGTCTTCTCTAACTCACTAGTTTCTGTCATTTCCTGCCAGAGGAAACCTGCTGGTCAGATAAAACTCCACAATCTGAGAAATAAAAAATAGTTTGACGTTTGGTGGTAGTTTTCTGTGGCTTCATTTCATGTGTTAATGTAGAGAGAAGTTCTAATTATCAGACTAAATGTGTTTTTATCAGACGTTATATTCAGTCTATAAATGTGGTTTTTATCAGACGTTACATTCAGTCTATAAATGTGGTTTTTATCAGACATTATATTCAGTCTAAATGTGTTTTTTGTCCTCTTTAACAGATGCTGACCGGTCAGTGGAGCCTCTGGAGGCTTATTTAGGAACTGAGTAAATAAACCTGACCCAGTGTGACTTCAGTGCAGGTGATGGAAACCTCTTGAGGCTGCAGAACCTCATGAGAAGCTTTTCTTCTTCTACTTCCTCCGTCTGGCAGCAGCAGCTCAGGAGGAGGAAACGAGACAAACGAACAGAATCCTGGCGACTGGAGCCGGCTGGCAGCTGATGCAACGCTTTGTTGTGTAACGCTCTAAATATAGCAGCACAACGGCAGCCGGGGGTTTGGGGAGACGCACAAATCACAACCCCCTCCATCCCATAATACACCCCAACCCCACTTCTACCTCCATCCATCCCATAATCCTCCTTCTACCTCTCTGGTTCCTGGACTTTCATCCTCCTCCATCCATCACCTCCTGTCATCCTTCACCTCATCCATCTGTGATCCTCTGTCCTCCTCCATCCATCACTCCTTTCTCCTCCCGCTGTCATTTTTATTAAAAGTTTTCTTCCATCCTTCAGCTGCTGTTTGATTTAATTACCAGCCGTCTTCTCTTTTATCTCTCCTTCTTTCTACGTTTTAAAAAACTAATGTCATAAAAAATGTTTCAGCTCAACTTCTACTGAAATTCAGTTTACCCAACAAAGATCCAAAAGTATTTTTAATTACAACAAATCTAATAACTAAAGTTGAGTTGAAAAAATGTTACATCAAAGTGGCATTTAGTGTAAATTTAAACTTAAATTTCTACGTTTACTGATTTAAAACTACACTCAGGTTGAGAGAACTTCAGTTTTTCATTAATTTTGACACAAAACAAGCAAAAAACGACACAGAGACAAAACTCACACAGACAGACAAAAAGGACAAAAAGCAAAAGCCCACGTTCTCTTTTATCTCTCGTTTCCTTTTTTAAAATGTCACTTTACGCTGACGATGTCGCTGTGTGCTTTAATAAACTAATGTCATAAAAATACTGAAATGAATAACACTTTTCATTTTTAATGGACTTTATCCATCATTTCTCAGCCTCATCACTTCATCAGTATAAATATGGACCCTCCTCTATGAACTTCAAGGTCTGGAACTCAAATTAAAATAAATCATTAAATAAAGTTACTGGAGATAAAGAACCAGCTGATTATTATTTTTTATTTCTTCTGTTGCTATAATGACCTGAATAAGAGTCTGAATATCGAACTCCTTTAAACTTTTTTGTCTTTTTTTTTCTGTCTTTGAACAGAACTTCCCTTTGTGAAGATGTTAGATATGATGAAAAACAAACAAACTTGCTGCTTCCACCTCTAACCACAGCTGTCTCCTGACTGGTCGACTCCGAGTGTTGTTTCCATGGTGACGTGTCTGCCTCCTTGTGTCATGACTAAGCACCACAAGAGACGTGTGTGTGTGTGTGTGTGTGTGTGTGTGTGTGTGTGTGTGTGTGTGTAACACAAACACACACATGTGAGCGTGCTGTGAATCTGAAGCGTCTCCACCTCCTCCAACACACAGCGTGCATGTAGATGTGATAATAGCTCCATTTATCACCACTTAGGATCATTCCCAGCGGCCCTGTGTGTGTGTGTGTGTGTGTGTGTGTGTGTGTGTGTGTGTGTGTGTGTGTGTGTGTGTGTGTGTGTGTGTGTGTGCGCACGCGCGCATCAGGACACACTGATTGTGTGATTAGGAGTAAGAGTCACACCACTAGACATGCATTCTACTCCTCGTGCACACACACCGCAGATCGGACCAATTAAGGAGAGCGATGTAGCGCAACAGATTCAATTAGAGCTCATTTTATAACTACGTATGACTGAATTAAAGGAGGAGTAGTGGAGGACAGGAAGACAGAAAGGAGGACACATTTTCTCTTCTGTCCCAGGAAACATTTGCCCAAATTTGTCTAAAATGACTCAAAATATGTCTAACATGACAAAAATTTCTAAAAAAATGACTCCAAAATTGTCCAACATCATTTAATTCCTGTCTAAAATCACTAAAATACCTCAAAAATGACTAAAAATGTGTCCAAAATGATCAAAACTTCTCTAAAACGATTCAAAATAAGAGGAGTGTTCAAGAAAATGCACGTCGGAAAATCATTTGAAATTTTCCCTCAACCAAATTTGTCCTAAATGATCCAATCCTTGTGTAAAAAGAAAAAAAAAATCTCTAAAGTGACTCAGAAATTGTCTAACATGACCCATGCAACCTAAAATACCTGACAGTCTGTCAGACCAAACGAAAGAAGTCTGGATTATCTGATAAACTGTCTTCATGGAACAGATCCCTGGTTAGTTAAATATTTGTTTGATTTAGTTTTTCAGAGTAAATTTAAATTAGAAATTAAAACCATTCATGATGTTACACTGAAAGCATCGACGTTTACTTTGGTGTCTAAAACATTCACATTTGGCTTTTCAGCTGCAGGACTTCAGTTCAGCACCACGGACAGCTCAGAAACAAGAATTTTAGGACTTCAGTTCAGCACCACGGACAGCTCACAGAGACATAAGGACTTCAGTTCAGCACCACGGACAGCTCACAGAGACATAAGGACTTCAGTTCAGCACCACGGACAGCCCACAGAGACATAAGGGCTTTAGGACTATAAGTTCAGCACCACGGACAGTTCACAGAGACATAAGGACTTTAGGACTTCAGTTCAGCACCACGGACAGCTCACAGACTTCATTCTGAATCAGGATGGGGAACGTCTCATAAAGACATGAGGACAGGAGCAGCAGGAGGACAGGAACTCTGTTAAATCCACACAGCTTTTATCATCCTGAGGACAGAATATCCTTTTCGTTGTCTTCTCTAAAAAGTTGCACCAGTCAGCATCCTGTTGGTCCAGTCACAGCATAGGAACGTTGAGACAAACACTAGACAACCTGAACAAGTCAACAACTGAACATCTGAAGAGCCCTCAGTGTTAATCTGAGTACTAAACATTTCGTCCACCACCATCTACCAGGAAGCAGCAGCTGGTCAGTTAATGTGATCCACACATACCTGATATAAGTTCAGAACAACAAACCAGCTGAGCATCTTCAGAGTTTTACTGGTGAGACAGGATGGAAAACATCTCTGCTAATCCTTTATGGACAATCGTTGAGCACAAAACAAGAAAATTATCTGACAAACTGCAGTGACAGCAGGAGTCGATCTTTAAAATCTCACTTCTGGCTCCATTTGGTGATCTGTGATGAAACGACATTAAATAAATTTAAAGATGAAGAGTTGGAAAGTGTAAAAACAGACAGCAGTAAATAAAAGCTCCTGGATGTGAGCAGGTAAAGTTGTGTTTTAAATCTATCTGTGGATTCTTTTTATTTTATATTTTAGTCTATTTAAATGAGATGCTAAAAAGCAGTGAACCATGTTCTATGCTTTACGTCTGGGTAAACCCAGAAGCTGATTATAATGAAAGCTGCCAGGAAGTTGTAGATTTTTCTGGTTTAAGCTGCTCTTTAAAGAGGAACCAGATGATTTTAGAACACTTAACCTGAAACAGAGGCTTTAATATTTCATGAAATCTTTATTTAAAAAAACTGAATTTAACTGAGAGTCACTGAAAGACAATGAAGCTGCTTAAACTAATCACAGCTGACCTCTCTTTGCTCCAATCATTTACTAATTAGCAGTTTGATCAAACACTGAAGCAGAAGATCGGAATAAAAAAGGAAAATTATGTGTTTATAAAAAACATCAGTTCATCGGTTTCAATGTAGAGGAACACCTGTTACCTGGTCTAAGTGTTCAGATTACACATGAAAACAGATAATCTCTGTGTGTGTGTGTGTGTGTGTGTGTGTGTGTGTGTGTGTGTGTGTGTGTGTGTGTGTGTGTGTGTGTGTGTGTGTGTGTGTGTGTGTGTGTGTGTGTGTGTGTGTGTGTGTGTGTGTGTGTGTGTGTGTGTGTGTGTGTGTGTGTCATCAGGCAGACGTTAGACTTCCTTTGATCACACACACACACTTACTGTTGGTGTGGCAGCAGAAGAACAACAGACTCTAATTAGAGATGATTCAGCTCCATTCTGACGTTTCTCCACCAGAGTCTGAGTTTAAACGGACCAACGGAGGTCAGAGAGGGAGAAGATATGAGGGGGACAGAGGGAGAAAGCTTCGAATATACTGTTAGAGCAGCCCTGCAGTGCATTGTGGGAGTCTAAAGCTGAAGCTGCAAAACAGAACATCTGAAAACTCCTGAAGATCTTTTCAACTTGTTGATCATAAAACGATGACAGATTTAAACTAGTAAAGTCCTCAGAGAGCTCAGTCGTTGGATCATTTCTAATGGATGAAATCTTGAAAACATTTGTGTCAGAAATCACCATAGAATGTGTCCATTTAATGTAGATGAACCAACAAACAGTGATCTGAGTACAGGCTTCTTTTCTGCATCTGTACGTCATGTATGGATACCAGATCACGTGACCTACATATGTAGAGGGCAGCTCAGAAACAGCCCCACAGTTTAATCAGTTGTTCCTTGGATCATTTCTGACCTTCACTGAAGATTTCATCCAAATGTGTTTGTCTGTTCTAGAATAACGTTACTGACAGACGGACAGATGCTGATTGTCACATATATGTTAATAATTCCTCCTTAGAGTCTTGAACGTATCGTTCAGTTTGTGGTTTTATACCATTGTCAGTTTAAACATCTCTAAATCCTTCATCGACCTTTAGTGTTTCTTGAAATGTTTTTTGGTGTTTTCTGGAGACAGAATTCTTCATGAGACAGGTGGAGGACTGAGATGAATCTAACATCAGGGTGTGAACAGCCTGTTCCTGCTCCAGCTTCATGATGATCTGGACATTTCTTTCTCCTCAGGAACTTCTCATGAAGCCGGTCTGGAAACTAAACTCTTTCCATGTTTGCTGTAAAATAACAGATATTAGTCCTCTGAAAGACATCACGTCCTAGAGAGGAGCTGGAGGACGGGTCTGGAGGAGACAGAAGGGTCATTCCAGGTGAAATGACCAGATATTCCTTCACCATTTTCAAATTAGTCCTAAATGTGCATGCCATTAGACAGTCACAAAAGTACTTTCTATACAAAATTGTAGGCCTGTAGCTCAAATAGTTTCTGAGTTGTGGGGGTCTGAAATTTTCAGAATTTGGGCTATAAAAAGCCTCACCAGCGTTTTTTTGTATCTTTAAGTGGTTATTTGTCAGCCTCTAGACATACCAGAGAGCTGACTGACTGTGTCCAGAGTCCAGAGAGCTGACTAAAGTTGACTCCCTTCAAAAAGTGTAATGGTATAACTTAGGTATACCAAAGTTATAACTTAGGTTTAGGTTCTTTTGCTTGTAACATGACATTGTGCAATTAAATTTAACATGTTTAATCCCACTGCACTGATACTGTAAAATTCAACATTGTTATTTTTAAATTAATCAACCATAAACTACTACAGAGCTCCTTGAATTCAAGTTAGTACATGTAATTTGTATGTGTTTGTTATAACGGACGGCAGAAAACAGAAGAGCTGCTTTGATTAACACGTCACTGCTGCTGCTTCTGGGTTTTCTTAAACTGTGACGATAATAAATCCTCTCTGATCACCAGACATGAGGAAGAAAAGAGATTTAATTCAATTCAATTCAATTCAATTTTATTTATATAGCGTCAATTACAGTCAAATCGTCTCAAGACGCTTTAAAGAACCCATATGCCTGACCCCCAGAGCAGCCCAAAGGAGACAGTGGCAGGAAAACACCCTTTTAACAGGGAAGAAACCTCGAGCAGAACCCGGCTCTATATAGGGGGGACCCATCTGCCTGCTGGCCGGGCGGGTTGAGAGGGACAGAGGAGAGCAAGGGGGAGGGATGGGAGAAGAGGGAGGGGTGGGAAAGCAAGGAAAACACAACACACAACACAGGCATATGGGTTCTGTAAAGCGTCTTGAGACGATTTGACTGTAATTGACGCTATATAAATAAAATTGAATTGAAATTGAATTGAACTGGATACATGCATGACAGGATATGTGACACAGACAAAGTATAAGCTAACATTGAAAACTGACTCATAGTTTACTCTGATGATGTACGGCTCTGACATTAAACATACTCCATATATAGCTAGCAGTAAAATTCAAACAGTATGTAAGTTAGCATAACAGTATAGTGAAGGCGATGCAGAGTTCACTGGTGGAGAAAAGGGAGTTGGAAGCAGAGGGCTGGAGGAAGGTCAGCAGCAGCATCCCACAGTGGACATGGTGGAGACTGGACCAGCTGGTGGAACATCAACCGCAGATCTAAAGCATCCAGCTCTGGGACCAGGGACCCTCGGAGAAATAGCACAGGGGGAAACAGAGTGAATGTACTGCAATAACGGTATACATATTAAATGTAAAGGTAGATAGAGAAGGGCTCAGTGCGTCAAGAAAAGTCCCCCAGCAGCCTATAGGCCTATAGCAGCATGACTGGAGGCAGAACGAAGGGACGTCCAAGAGGGAGTCAGCTGTGCAATGAAGACACAAGCCGAACCCCTGTGGGTCACCCAGTCAGCCCCAACTATAAGATTTGTCAAAAAGGAACGTTTTAAGCCTGGTCTTAAAAATAGAGAGGGTGTCTGCCTCCAGAACCCAAACTGGGAGCAGGTTCCACAGGAGAGGAGCTGATAACTGAAGGCTCTGCCTCCCATTCTACTTTTAGAAATTCTAGGAACAACAAGTAAGCCTGCAGTTTGAGAGCGAAGAGTTCTACTAGGATAATAAGGTACTATCAGATCTTTAAGATATGATGGAGATTGGTTATTAAGAGCTTTATATGTCAGAAGAAGGATTTTAAATTCTATTCTGGATTTAACAGGAAGCCAGTGAAGAGAAGCAAGTATAGGGGAAATATGATCTCTTTTGCTAACTCCTGTCAGTACTCTCGCAGCAGCGTTTTGGATCAACTGTAGATGTTTGAGAGAGCTATTTGGACAACCCGATAATAAGGAATTGCAATAGTCAAGCCTGGAAGTAACAAAAGCATGAACTAATTTTTCTGCATAACTCTGAGACAGAATGTTCCTGATTTTTACAATATTACGCAGGTGAAAAAAGGAAGTCCTACACACTTGCTTTATGTGTGAGTTAAAGGACATGTCCTGGTCAAAAATAACTCCAAGATTCCTCACAGTAGTACTGGAGGCCAATGTGATGCCATCCAGAGTAACTATTTGCTTTGAAAGCGAGTTTCTAAGATGTTTGGGGCCAAATACAATGACTTCAGTTTTGTCTGAATTTAGCAGTAGGAAGTTAAAAGTCATCCAGGTTTTAATGTCCTTAAGACAATCTTGCAGTCTAGCTAACTGATCAGTTTCATCTGGCTTCATAGATAAATACAATTGTGTGTCATCTGCATAACAATGGAAGTTAATACAATGCTTCCTAATAATATTGCCTAAAGGAAGCATGTATAATGTGAAAAGTATCGGTCCTAAGACAGAACCCTGAGGAACTCCATGATTAACTTTAGTATGCTCAGAAGAGTTATTGTTGACATGCACAAACTGGAACCTATCTGATAAGTAGGATTTAAACCAGTCCAGTGCTGTCCCTTTAATGCCAATTGAATGTTCTAGACGCTGTAATAAAATTTTGTGCACTAAGATCTAACAAAACAAGTATAGAGACTAGTCCATTATCTGATGCTATGAGAAGGTCATTAGTAACTTTCACCAGAGCCGTTTCTGTGCTATGATGCACTCTGAAGCCTGACTGAAACATTTCAAACAAGTTATTCCTTTGTAAGTGTTCACATAATTGATTTGCAACTGTTCTTTCCAGAATTTTAGAGAGAAATGGTAGGTTGGATATCGGTCTATAGTTAGCTAACACATCTGGATCTAAAGTGGGCTTTTTAAGCAAAGGTTTGATGACAGCAACCTTAAAAGCCTGTGGTACATAGCCTGTTACTAGAGAGAGATTAATCAGATCTAACATTGAAGAATTAATTAAAGGTAAAATCTCCTTGAAGAGTCTAGTTGGGATAGGATCTAAAAGACATGTTGATGGTTTGGATGTAGAAACTGTTGAAATTAGTTCAGAGAGACATATAGGAGTGAAGAATTCTAAAGATTCATCAGGTCTAACAGCCAATTCAAAAGCATCTGTGACATTTGTAGGAAGGGCCAGATTAATTTGATCTCTAATCAGAACTATTTAATGTGTAAAGAAGCTCATGAAGTTGTTACTGGTTAAAGGTAAAGGAATACAAGGTTCAACAGAGCTCTGACTCTTTGTCAGCCTGGCTACAGTGCTAAAGAGACTTTTAAGGACTCCAGAAAAATGATTTCACCCCAAGACTGCTCAATTTAACTAAATGGTTCCTTTTCTGCATTTCTAATATACAGCAAATATCAAAACCATTCACATTTACTTCTTTTTTCTACAAACTTATCAGAATTTTAAAACGGTTCAAATCAAGAGTAAAATATTCCTAAAATTAGACACAATTAGTTAGCCTAGCCGTGCTAGACAACCCACAGCAACGACTTTAATTCTCTGCCAGGGTCGACAACAAAAACGACAACAGTCGTTGAGCTCCATTAGCACCGACTCTGAATAATCTTTCTGTTAACATGTCTGTAATATACTTGAGCTTCACCCATTGACTGTATAAATAAGGCTTCACCGAACTCCTGCATCCTCTGATTTCCGGCGCTCTAGGAGCCTATTCGTTGTGCTGATTGGTTGTATACCTACCCAATTGCTGCAGAGGGATTTGAAAGACAACCTTTTAGACCGCCTCCCTCCCTGTCCAGAGTTCCGAGACCCTTGTGTCTTCAGACCTGGGTCTAGTGCGGCTAGGCTAACAATTACTGAGAATCAGAGAAATGAATGAAATCTCAACATGAGGAAAACCTCCTAAACAGAATTCATTTTAGACAGTTTGCTTCATGTTTATCTGATGCTTCTGCCATTAAAACAGGAAATGCTCTTTAAGATTCATTTTTACACAGATTTTTTCAGACAAAGTTACTTTAGTAAATGTTTTTTAACCTTTTTCCTGCTATTGTTGTCCTCTGGAGAGAATTAACAGAAAAAAGATCAGGTTTGGTTCCTATAATTTTACAGAGAAGATTTGGGTAGAAGACACAATCAGAGACGTTTTCACAACTAAAAGTGTTGAATGAATGTGTTTTAATCAGCATGACACCTAGAAATATTATATCTGTCCAAGAACTGTTTAAAAATCAATGATCAGTTTATTCCTTCATATAGAGAACTATCAAATGAGGACATTTAGCTGTGAGATAATAATAATAATATAATTTCATGATCAAACCGTACAAAAGAACAAACAACCATTTAGAGTTTTTATTATTACTATTTACAGTTTACCTGTTTACTTTTATTCTTTAAAGCAAAATGTAAATTATTACATTGTTTTTTGTGAATTTATCAGAAATATTCTGCAATTTAACAAAACATTAAAAACATTTCAGTCCTTCAAGTACATTTCTGTGCTTTTGGTGATTTTTATGGTGGAAAAAAGAATCAGTAGTTATTCTCATATCTTTGTTTACAGGCACGAAAAATATTGTTCCTTTGTCTGAAAAAAAAACCCTAAAAATTCTGCAAAAAAAATTTCCAAAAATTGTAAAAATTCAAAAAAAAAAATCAAAATATTCAGGAAGAAAATTCCAAAAATTTCTTAAAAGTTTCCTGTGTAAGTTTTATTCAAGAAAAAAAAATCTCCAAATTTGGCAAGAAATAAAAATGTAAAAATTAAAAATGAATTAAAAAATAATAATTGTGAATATTTCTTAAAAAAAGACAAAAAATCTTCCCAAAAAATCCTAAAAAGACCTAAAGTGATTCCATATATCTTAGTAAAAGTTCTTATGGTTTCTCTAAGAACATTCGGGGGAAAAAAAAAAAAAAAAAAATCAACCAAAATCCATCAGAATTTACTGGACTTTGGTTGATTTTTTGTGAACGTTCTTCAAGAAATTTTTTCTGAAGTTTCTCAGTGATTTTTTTTTTTCCACATTTCCAAACTTTTAAATGGATCAGTTTGAGCCAGAGGACGACGCGAGGCTTAAAGTAAACTCATTTTGGATGTCAAAGTTCTGGGTTATTTTTTGGGGGTTGATGTGTAAATTTATGATATTTTTCAGGATTTTTAGAGTTTTTTTGGGGGGAATTTAATTAAACAGGGATGAACTGTAAAACAGCATTAAATTATTTCTTTAAAACAACAGAAAGCGTTGATTTTTACAGTGTAGATCACGATTTTGTGTTGAGCAGCTGGAAGGTGTTAGAATAAATAACACACACACACACACACACACACACACACACACACACACACACACACACACACACACGTCCAGCCCTGACAAATGTCACTTCCCCTGTGTTCCTCTTTCATGTCTCCACTGCAGCGGTTATAAAAATACACAACAGCATGAATATTAACAGGTGAAGACAAGAAGACAAACTAAACGCTGCCTCATGGAGCTGCTGCAGCTAATGCTAATAATACTATTACTGCTACTAATGCTAATACTATTACTACTTGTGCTGCTGCAGCTAATGCTGATAATACTATTACTGCTAATAACTAATACTATTACTACTAGTGCTGCTGCAGCTAATGCTCATACTATTACTGCTAATAATGTTAATACTATTACTACTAGTGCTGCTGCAGCTAATGCTAATACTATTACTGCTAATAATGTTAATACTATTACTACTAGTGCTGCTGCAGCTAATGCTGATAATACTATTACTGCTAATAAAGCTAATACTATTACTACTTGTGCTGCTGCAGCTAATGCTGATAATACTATTACTGCTAATAACTAATACTATTACTACTAGTGCTGCTGCAGCTAATGCTAATACTATTACTGCTAATAATGCTAATAGTATTACTACTAGTGCTGCTGCAGCTAATGCTCATACTATTACTGCTAATAATGTTAATACTATTACTACTAGTGCTGCTGCAGCTAATGCTAATACTATTACTGCTAATAATGTTAATACTATTACTACTAGTGCTGCTGCAGCTAATGCTAATACTATTACTGCTAATAATGTTAATACTATTACTACTAGTGCTGCTGCAGCTAATGCTAATGCTGATAATACTATTACTGCTAATAAAGCTAATACTATTACTACTAGTGCTGCTGCAGCTAATGCTAATGCTGATAATACCATTACTGCTAATAAAGCTAATAGTATTACTACTAGTGCTGCTGCAGCTAATGCTAATACTATTACTGCTAATAATGTTAATACTATTACTACTAGTGCTGCTGCAGCTAATGCTAATACTATTACTGCTAATAATGTTAATACTATTACTACTAGTGCTGCTGCAGCTAATGCTAATACTATTACTGCTAATAATGTTAATACTATTACTACTAGTGCTGCTGCAGCTAATGCTAATACTATTACTGCTAATAATGTTAATACTATTACTACTAGTGCTGCTGCAGCTAATGCTAATACTATTACTGCTAATAATGTTAATACTATTACTACTAGTGCTGCTGCAGCTAATGCTAATACTATTACTGCTAATAATGTTAATACTATTACTACTAGTGCTGCTGCAGCTAATGCTAATACTATTACTGCTAATAATGTTAATACTATTACTACTAGTGCTGCTGCAGCTAATGCTGATAATACTATTACTGCTAATAACTAATACTATTACTACTAGTGCTGCTGCAGCTAATGCTGATAATACTATTACTGCTAATAAAGCTAATACTATTACTACGAGTGCTGCTGTTGCTTCAAACGGCGTCTAATCACAGATAATCTGCTGCTACTGCTAATAATACTATTACTGCTACTGCTACTAATAACACTACTATTACTGCTACTGTGTTTGAACAACTAGACAGTTCTGGCTGATCTAAAGCATGTCGCTGCCATTGCTACTGCACAGAAGATATTTCTGAGTTTCCTCTCCTCCATGTTTGGTGTGTTTCCATGGAGATGCAGGATTTTGGAATTACTGGCTAAATGGTACAGTAGTCAGTAGATGAATCGATAGCTCTGATTTTCTGTGGTTAGGGTTAAATAAACACAGAATTCTGAGGATGTGAATCAGTTTACTGAAGTCTGTCTTTAAATAGAAAAGTTTCAGTTTCCGGCCACTAAATGTTTCAGTGGATGAGAAAAGTTACTTATTGAATAAAAGAAATATGGATTTTCAAACCTATTCTCCAGTTAATTTCCTGATTTAAGAACAGCTCAGTGGATTCCTCTCAGCATTTGTAGTCGTTTGCAGAACAACATGAAACAGGAGCTCACTTGTGTCTGGTTTTCTTTGTTTCTGTCATCAGCTGAAAGCACGGCGACACTCTGAACATTTCTATCTGGAAGAGGATAAAAAGAGATTGCTTGACCTTTTGTTCTGCTTTAAATGTTCCCCCGAGGCCTGAATAAATATGATCTGTCACAGCAGAGAACTCATCTCCCCTCTCTGACTCGAACGCACCCTGAAGCTGGAAGGTTAGCGTTGCAGCTAAAATCTAATTCCTCCTCAGACGGCGGCTGAAGGCTTCTGACAATAACCTGCTTCAATCAGGACGTCTGTCTGAGAGCCACGTTTGAGACATGTCAAACAGCTTCATGTCCACAAGAAGGAATAGACTGAGGGAAAACATAAATCACATCTGTTCACTGGGCCCAAAACTTATTTCTATAAAAATACAGGAGGTCCTGGACTTACATCAGAGTTCAACAAACACAACAGGAATCTGAAGAAACGGCACGACTCAAAGCTTTGACCGGTTAGAACCAGTTTGGACGGCGTGTCTTATGGTGATACAAGCGACGGCTTTGTTCACATTTTCACCAGAGTTCTGATTTATTGCAACAATGACTGACTTACGATGGGAGCCATGATGAGCACAAAAAGTTAGTGAATGTAGCACAATCCAAGGTGGAGTACAACCAGAGAATGGAAACAAAGCCGTCTGATAGCGCCGCATGACGATGTATTCATCCGCTCCAATCATCAAATAGTTCCAGTAACCAGTTCTGATGAAACGCTGTAAGTGGAGGACGTCGTAAACCGAGGACTTCCTGTACAGAATATATCTATTTATAGACATCTACAGGAACTTTCTAGAGACACAGTACCAGACTACAATTGAACATTTTGGACTTTTTTCCATTTTAAAGGACCAATAAATAAAGATTTGTCCTCGTTTGGATCCACTCAATCATTCCGATCTGCTTTAAACTGTTCTGTCTGCGTCCTCACCACGTTTCATGGCTTTCTGGAGCTTTGAACCATTAAAGTGTTTTCTAAGGTCTTAACGCATCTGAAGATTTATCTACGCAAGGGACGTCTTTTCCTTCAGATTCACTCAAACTAAAGTAATTTGACACTTGCTAAAGAGATCATTTATTTGTTGAAACTTCTGGAATGTTCAGTTAGTCGTTTTGTCTATAAAAGGCAAAGAAATGGTGAAAAATGATCCCAGAAATGATATTCTGTCATAGAGGAGGGAAGTCAAACTACAACGACTGATTTATTATTTGTCAGCTGAAATTAAAGGGCAACTATTCTGATCATTGATCGTTTGGTTTGAGTCATTTTTTGAGGGAAAAAACTTCCTAAAAAAAGGTCAATATTTCCTGGTATAACGGACATCTTACAGACCAAGCATTCACCGATTGATCCAGAAAATGTGTAGTTATTAAAAGTGCAGAATGTGAGTTGTATTGGGGATGACAGACAAACGGGAGGAATATTTTGGTGTGAAGTTTACATAAAAGCTGCCGTTAAGAGCAACAACTGTGACTGTCACAGCTTAGAGATGAATGATTCCTAATCAAAGGTTTGTTTTATTCCATCGCGCCGTGTCAGATCCTATTAAATCTGAGCAGCAGCTAGAAACAGGAAGTAGTAGAAGCACCGTCTCTCACTCTGCCGTTTATTGTAAAACACAAAGGAAATATATTCACGACGACATTCCCAGCACAGCCGAAAGTTTAAACATAGCCACAGGAAAAAATAAATAAAAAAGCAGACATCTCCCAGTTTGAATTATGCATCAGACGTTTGTGAGGATGGATCAGATCTGTCTGGGTGGAGTAAAGCTCACAGCTCACGACAGCTCAGGAGGCAAAGAAGGGACAACATGTGCAGTGACGAGGCAAAACTGCACCTTTCTGCATATTATGGGATGGAAACACAAACAAACATCTTCTGCTGCTGGAAATAAGCTGCTGCCGTTTGCTGCATTAAGCCCATTCTCTCCTCTAAGTTAAAATGTGTGTTCTTCAATCTGATCAATGTATGGATCGTTCCCCAGCAGTTCACTCAACCTCTGCATCAGTTTGGGCCTTTTATTTCTTTTTTTTCCCCCAGCGACACCAGCAGTAAACCAACAGACATGTTTATGGGCCCTGAAGAGCCGTGATGTACAGCGTGAAATATCAATACGGTCCAATCCTGGATGGAAATGACCTGCAGCCTCCAGACAGAAGCTGCAGCATTAATACATTTCACTGCAGTAGGAGGTTTTCTGCCTGACCTGCTTCTGTGGTCGCAGCAAAGTCAGCTCAGGAAATACATTTATTTTACTGCAGAGAGGCAAACGCGACAAGAAGCTCCAAATAGCTTAAAAAAACAACAAGATGGATGCTTCCGTTTCAGCGACCAGGCTGAGCTAACATCATGTGACTGAATGCCATCCCATAAAGAGACAGCTGGATTATTGTCATACATATTTAACACGATTAAAACTACATTAATGATAAATCGGAGGAAAAAGAAGGTTGTGCTTGTAGGAGCTTCAGGAGAAACCAGCTGGACTTCTTTGGAAGAGAAGTCCAGCTGGTTTCTCCTGAAGCTCCTACGACTAAAAGGTGGTGTAGGATGAACACTCTCACTTTGGAAGTTTCAAGTTTAGAGTCATTTTACATAAGTTTTGATTAATTTGATCAAGTTTTGAGTCATTTTTGATAAAGGTTTGGCATTTTGGCTGAGTGTCGAGATGCTTTTAGTGTTTCTCAATTTCGACAATTCTAAGAAATTACGAAAACGTTTGAGGATTTTTGACCAATTTTGAGTCTTTCTTGAGAAGTTTGAAAACTTTTTGGGCAAGTTTTTGAGTTTACTAGAACCTGGTTCCCCTCTTCCTGTTTAATCCTGTAGAGACCAGAGGAGGCTGGAAAGCAGAGAGCATTGTGGGAGTTTAGCAGCAACGGGCACCGTGACAAAGACTTCTGTTATAATTAATGACCTCCAACTAGAGCTGCTGTAATGAAGACTTCTACTGAGACTTGCAGCCTAGAACAGCTGTAGGTTTGTTCCTTATTTTTGAAGTTTTACTTTTTGAATCATCGCTTTGTGGCTAATATAGTCGTTTTGAATCTTTAGTCTTTTTGTGTCTAATATTGGCTGTTTTGTTTGACATTTTAGCCTTGTTGTGTCTCACTGTGGTCTTTACGTGTCATCTTTTTAGTTTTTTTTCTAATTTTTGGATGGGCACCATGACAAAGACTTCGCTTATGGTCAGTGGTATCTTGTCAGAGATCGTTTTGTCACATTAAACAGAGTCAACTCAGACAGTATTCTTAAAAAGTCAGTAGATGGAAGATGCGACACAAATAAACCAACCGAGTATTTTTAATCTGTTCATCAGTGATTCATTCTATGATTCATTAACAGGAAACTAATAGCAACAAAAAGCCACTAAACAGAATCACTGTGATCTGAACTAACCTTAACTCTGATCTGTCTCGAATGAAGAAGCTGTTCTGGTTCTTAACTTGAGTTAAACATTTCCAAAGTCTTTAATATTCAGGTTGACACACTAAAATAATAGTATAAAAGAATACCAACACGGTTCACTTCACCAACAGCCAGAAAATCCTCCTAAATGAAGCATTTTGTTCAACTGAAAATCCACAGAAGGTCTTTATTGGTTTGTTAACATTCTGCAGATCTGATCAATATTCTGCTGATTTAAATGTTTAACTCCAGGAGGTGAAGATGAACTAAAGCATCTCTACCATCCTCAGTCATTTTCAGATTTCATAGATTTTAATTAAAGAGCATTGTTGAACAAACGGCGTCCTTGGAAATGATGGAAAGTGTTTAGAGAGCTCATTAAGAGGAGTAACTGATCTGCAGCTTTTTAATCACAGCTGTCACTGATCTGAGCCTTCAAGTATGAAAACGTTTCCTATCGCAGCATTTCTTATTGTTGTCCAACCAATGGAATAATCATTTAGAACGATCGTCACCAAGTCAGGAGACAGTCTGGAGACACTATAGAGACACGACAGAGACTCTGTCACTGTGAAACATTCACTGTCAGCCTTCAGACCAGGACTGATGACACACATTTATACTATGTACTGCATACTGTACATTTACTACATACGAGTGACACACAGATCACACTGACAGAGGCCAACTTCACATTTCTTTATACTGACTAAACGGGACTACAGAGGAGGATCTCCCTAGAAATGAATCAACTTTAATGGTCAATCCTTCTAATCTCCTCAAATATTACCGTTACATAAAGTAAATCTTTTAGTCTGAACTGTTCTGGATTCATTTATTGCCGTTTTGGTCTTTAAAGAATGTGCTAATGTGAAATTAGTGTCTCCTAAAGGTCAAGATGACAGAAGCTGTTAAGTCCACAGCCCAAAGATTTCCAGTTTAACATCAGACGAGGAGAGAAAAAATGGAAATATTCCGATTTAATCCTCGTCACCCTATAAGCCTCAGCAGGTTTGAAAGATGTTCTCATTAAAGACAGAAATCAGCTAAATGACACCATTTATCAAAGGCAGGCGCAAAAACAAAGATTTTCACTCAATCCAAGCTTCATAACCGCTTCACTACACAACAAAACGATTTCAGTTCGTTTCATCCGTGCTCAACACTGAGGAATTTTTGGATGTTTTAGAGAATATTCTGCCATGTTGGTCTGTTAAATTGAAGCTTAGCGACTGGAAATTCAGAAGTTGGTTTAGTTGGTTTCAGTTTGAATGGAATTTACAGAGAAATTCATTTAATTAATTAGTGACCTTCAGTTCAGAGCATGTTAGCAAGCAAGCAAAGTTTATTTATATAGCACCTTTCACAGAAACGAAATTTACAAACTGCTTCACAATAAAATCAGGAGGGAAGAAAATTTAAATCAGCAGTGAACAACAGGGAGTGACACAACCATGTGCACAAACACAATAACAGCAAACAAGCTGTCACAACACCACTACCTAAATAAAAGCCTGACTGAGAAGTCAGGTCTTTAGTTGCCATGTTACCTTTGGACAGGGTCGTTATTGCTGTCTGCTTTCTGTGTTTATGATAAGCTAAGCTAACAAACTAGTGGCTCCAGATTTAAATTTTCAGGGAAGGTCAGAAATGACAAGGACCAAGTGATTGTGATCCTACTACAAATCCACCTCTGAGGACTTATCAGGACTTATCCATCAGAAATGATCCGAGGAACAACTGATTAAACTGTGGGGGTGTTTCTGAGTCCCATCAATTTCTACCGCGCGCTACATATTTAGGTCACGTGATCCGTACATAACATGGACATGCAGAACACACGCCTGTGCTCAGAGAAGGTCATTCTGTTTGTGGGTACATCTATACTAAATGGACACATTCTATGGTGATTTCCTTTGCTTTGGAGGAGGACCGAGCGGCTCTGGAGGAGGACCGAGCGGCTCTGGAGGAGGACCGAGCGGCTCTGGAGGAGGACCGAGCGGCTCTGGAGGAGGACCGAGCGGCCCTGGAGGAGGACCGAGCGGCCTTGGAGGAGGACCGAGCGGCTCTGGAGGAGGACCGAGCGGCTCGGGAGGAGGACCGAGCGGCCTTGGAGGAGGACCGAGCGGCTCGGGAGGAGGACCGAGCGGCTCGGGAGGAGGACCGAGCGGCTCGGGAGGAGGACCGAGCGGCTCGGGAGGAGGACCGAGCAGCTCGGGAGGAGGACCGAGCGGCCTTGGAGGAGGACCGAGCGGCTCTGGACGAGGACCGAGCAGCTCTGGACGAGGACCGAGCGGCCTTGGAGGAGGACCGAGCGGCCTTGGAGGAGGACCGTGGAAGATGCAGCCTTACTGCGTTCTCTGAGGGCTTTTCTTGTTTTTCTTAATGTAAAAGTGGAGTTTAGAGGAAATCAAAGGGAACGTGCATTTTGCTGGAGAAATTCGGCACAAAGTCATGATCATCCTGACGAGGTCTTTTCATGCGTTTTTCCTGCCGGTTAAATGAAATGTCAGAGTTCTCGGTGTGATGGAGCAGCTGCTAACTAAAGCTTCCTTAAAGGGTGACGTGTCAGAAAATGTGAGATTTGACTGTGTGATCAAAACTGTGAGCAGCTTCAAAGACTGCCGGGTTTCACATTAGCACGTTTGTCTTCCCTTTGCGGCCTCATTAGGTGATGAAATGAGCTCTGAGCCTCTCCAGTGTTCACCACCAGAACAAGGAGGACTAATCAACCTCAGCTCAGGGTTCACGGCTGCTGTAACCTGAAACACAATCAACACTAACGGATGAATGTAAAGCACCAGGGAGCTGGACAGGAAGGAAAAACAAGAGGTGTTATCAATGCCTGCGTTTTAAAAGAAGCTTTCTCTGTTTAAGAAAATGGCTGCAAAGAGACAAAATGCCCCAACGTTACACAGATGATGTGTAAAACAACTAAAATGATAGGCAAAAGGGAGACAAAATAGAAACACAGAGATGCAGAACAACTAATTTCACATTAAACTACCACAAAAAGATCCAAAATGTCCATACAGAGACTTAAAATGTCCAAAATGTGACACAAAAGATGCAAAACAACAAACTGGATTCACAGAAAAAATAGAAAATGAACAAAAAAAAAAAAGACAAAATGGCAACAAAGACATGCAAAAGATCAGTAAAGTGACCACGGACCCGCAATATGGCAACAAACAGATGCAAAATTACCAAAATTATACACAAAACTACCATAAAAAGGTAATGGAATGAACACAATGACACACAAAATGTTTCAAATATGACACAAAATTGATGCAAAACAACCTAACTTGCATGAACAAGAGGTACAAAAGGACAAAGTGGCAAACTACTATAGAAATACACAAAATGAAAAGCAAAACAACCAAAAGGCTTAGTAAAATTACCCAAATATGATAGAAAATAACCTCAAAGAGGGCAAAAAGAACCAAAATGTGACACAAAATGACCAGACTGTGATGAACAAAATGTAAACAGAATGTAAATGATCATAAAAAGAAGCAGGAAGACTTTAGAGATGCACTAAGCTAAGAACAGGAAATAAAAAAGCAGCTCATATTAACCTGCCTGGCTTCAGACTGGCTTTCCTGCTGCTCACTTGGACAAGTTGAGGCCTTTTCCATGTCTTTGTGCTGGAAAACTTAGTTTTCACTCAACAGAAAATCCTCAGATTGTGTATTTTTTTTAACAAGATAATGAGGAAACTTTACAAAATAAAATACTTGTATATACAGTATATGTGGGAAATAAGAGCTTTCTCTCTGCTCAGCAGCTTCTCTCCTCGTTCTGAAGGCTGCAGCGTAATGAAAGACATTTTTACTTGAAGTGGTTTAACCAGACGCTTTTCTCTTTTCACTGTGGAGTGACTGCCGGGCGTCCTTGGATAACAACCTGCCTGGATATGAGCGTCAGCTAAACACACAAAGAAACACATCTGAGCATTCTGCAGCAGGAATCTGACACCAGTCCTCAGATTGTTCACTAAATGAACTCTGAGCTGCTGAGCTTTTCTCAGGCTGCAGGCAGCAAAGGGACCGTGTGAATAATTTAACTTCCAATCATTAATTGGCCGTCTATAAAAGGCTAAACAGAATGTAAATCAATATCATGTCCCCATTAGCTGGGGAATGACTTATGGAAGCCTGCTGACATCAGGACATCGGTAGAGCTTCATTCCTCTGGGCTTGGTGTGAGGATGATGGTTCTGGAGAACTTCTAGAGGTCTGGTTGAGTTGCTTTGGATTGTGGACATGAAGAATCTTGGATGTAGCTCCTTGATAAGCGCTGCAGTGATCTGTGGGTGATTTTCTGGCTGCTGTGAGCGTTCAGTTATACAACCGTCTCTCCAAACAGCAGATCCCAACGATGCCAGGACTTGGATTGTCCTCTTTTCTCTCTCTAAATTATTCTGATGGGTTTGGAGTGTTTTAATGTACGCCAGCCGCTTCACATTTACCTCTGGTTGCACCTCGTGTTTACAGTCGAGTGCTCTGATCTCCTCCAGGTGAAGAAAGTCAAACTGTGGCCAGATAAAAACTCCACTTTAAAGCTTTTTCTGTGCCAGAAAAGTGAAAGGATGAACCTCGGTTGAACTATCATGAACAGCAATGGAGGGAAACCAGGTAATTCTACAGAGAATGTCTTTTAGATAGATAGTTGTGTTTACTGTGTTCCTGCACAGTTCGTTTGAGGGTTGTCTGTGTTACAGCAGTAAAATAAAGGCGAGTTTACATCGTTCAGCAAAAACATCAGTGTGGTTGGAATCAGAGTCGCTGGTGGAAGAAATGTTTTCTAGTTTTACTGTGATCAACACATTTAGGCAACGAATTCAAGTGAAAACTGCCATCAGATGCTGGAGAACATCCCAGTTAATCTTCAGGTATCCGTTTAGTTTCATCAGATCTAATCACAACAGACGCTGTTATGAATGTGCAGCCCTTTGAAAGCAAAGACTCCCATTTTTACAATTCAGTGGTCGCTGAAAACACCAGATGTTGATGTGGATGAGTTTAAAATGACACCTGACCATCGAAAAACCACTGAGATAGAATCATGAGTTTAGTTCACATCCATTCACCTGTTTGATGCCGCTGATCCTGACCAAGATGACCGCAGTGTTTTGGAACATGCCAGAAATGCTAGCTGTTAGTCCAGAAATGCTAGCTGTTAACCCAAGAATACTAGCTGTTAGCCCAGGAATGGCAGCTGGTAGCCTAGAAATGCTAGCTTTTAGCCCAGAAATGCTAGCTGTTAACCCATTGATGCTAGTTTTTGGCCATAGATTGCTAGTAGCTAACCTAACAATGTCATTTGCTAGCCTAGGAATTGTAGTTTCTAACATAGGAATGCCAGTTTGTAGCCCAGGAATTTTGGTTGCTAGCCTATTCGATCAAATGCTGGTTGGCAGCCTGGAAAGGCCAGTGACCAGCCTAGCAATGGTAGCGGTTATCCTAAGGATTCCAGTGACTAACTTTGGAATGCGAGCAGACAGCTTAAAGAGGTTGTATGCTAGGCTAGGAATGCCAGATATACTTGACTGATGGACTATTGACAGACAGATAGATAGACAGATGGACAGACAGATAGATACAGACAGACAGACAGATAGACGGCCATCTGTCTATCTATCTATCTGTCCATAGTCCGTCAGTCAAGTAAGTCAGTAGTCAAGTACAGGACGGATGGACAGACAGACACAGAGTAATGTGCCGTTTTGCTGCTGCATTGTGAAACTGGAGTCTTTGCTTTCAGAGGGCTACAGAACTGCAGCAACAACTCTGTGGTGATTAGATTAGATGAAACTCTATTGATCCCTGAAGAATAACTGGGTAGTTGTGGGAGCAGCGGTAATGGGATTAAGAAAGAAGGAAAAGGAACGTAGCAGTATGAAACACTCAAATAGAATATAAAACAATCAATAAAGAGGAGAGAGTCGTTTCAGCACAACAACTACAGGTTTTTGGATTGGTTTGTTCTAAATGTCTAGTCTGATGTCTCAGATGATCCTAATTTGTATTCTGGGGCTGTTTCCCTGATCAATATGTTATGATCTGAAGAAATGAAGCACCTGAAAACACTACAGGTGTGTTTACAGCTAAGCATCTGAGGTTCAGTCAGCTAGAAGAGAAATGGAGATGTTCCTGACCAACGCCAGAACAGATAGAACATGTATCTGGTCTATAGGTAGAAGCTATCCTTAGAGTTGACTACAATGTAGACAGAGAGAGATAGATACAATCTATTATTTTCAGACATTTTCCATCTGTAGATGAGCATAAAATGACTGAATGCTCTAGAAAAGACTAAATGAACGTAGCTGTGGGATTGTTCTGTCAGCCTAAAGGTCAGGAATGAATTTAAAACCTTTCAGCTTTTAGTCAGAAACTGACAAATCTTATCAACCACTAATCTAAAGGAGACTTCAGAACTCTCTCATGTAGAAACACCAGGATGCTTCTACATTTAGACGTATCATATCGTTTCTCCTAAGGGGCAGCTGATGAGGATCCAAACTTTAAGGCCTTTCATCCTCTGAGAAGAACACTTAAAGGATCAGTGAGGACCAACAACGAGGTGAAGCTGACGATGATCACAGGCCGTAAAGATGGCGGCGTATGGAAGGAGGAGGTAGAAAACTGACTGACAGCTGAGCAGTGAACCTCTGATTTATGGAAGCTGTGAAATCCTCAGTAGCTCTGGATGGTTTCATGCTGTCATTACTGGGTGTGAACGGTGTGGCAGAAGTTATTAAATAAATGAACATGTGTGTGACAACGTGTGCTTCATGCATGTAGAGCATAAATGTCCAAAGGAAGCCGTGTGGTGGTATTTCTAATCTAAAATTTAAATATGTATGTGTGTGTGTGTGTGTGTGTGTGTGTGTGTGTGTGTGTGTGTGTGTGTGTGTAACCAACATTGACATAAAAATACTATAGAACAAAAAGCCCCTTATAATGAAAACCAGTGCAAACATGATGGCAGAGCTGCTGTCATTCAGAGATTCTACAGTTTATAACCCAACAAATGATCACAAATGATGATTTTAATCATCTATTAATGTGTAAATTATATATTTTTGAGAAATCAATTAATCTTTTAGAGCACAAAATGTACAAAAATGTGGAACATGTCACAATTTCTAAAAGCTCCAGATGTTGTCTTCAGATTACAACCAAAGAATGACTGTTCAGTTTATTGTGAAGCGTGTTTTTTCTTTTAAAAACCAGCAAGAACTATTAATTAAAAGAACCCATCAACTTTTGGATTAAATGTCTAATCATCCAGCTCCACTGCTCTAAGACATTCTTTTAGAAGAAATGTTTAAATAGGTCAAACACGGAGCCTCAAACTTTGCTTTTTAACCGATTTATTGGAAGTGACATGTCTGGAGTGATTCTGGAGATAAAAAGTCTGGCTATGAATCCCAGAGAGGCCGGATTCACTGAACTGATGACGAGGTGTGATCGAGACAGGAGGCGATAAAAAACACCTCAACAGGAAGGTGAGCGTCCTCGTAGTGCCGCCAACATCAGGTGGTAAACACTCTGCCGTGACAAACCTCTAAATCCTCCAAACTGCCTTTGTTCTCTCTGTCGCTCTAATTCTGGGACGTAGACACACAGGGTGTTAATTTTTAATCCTCTCTGCAGCCTGCAGCAGACAGAACAGAGATATATAGGAGGGAGATGGAAGGATGAGGCAGGCCATGCAGGGACAAACACTCAGCAGAGGTGAGAAGCAGCAGAGACAATGTGACAGGAGAGAGAGGAAGCCGAGAGACGACGGCTGCAGATTCACCACGTATTTCAGAAACCGTCCAGGAGTCACATTCCTGCTTCCTCCTGCAGGTTTCTGTAGTTTTTCACACTCAGCCTCCTGGAGATGATACTACAGCTACAGCAAAGACTTCAGTGTGATTCAAGCACCACAGACCTGTTTCCAATGAGCTCCCACCACTCGATCTACTGAACTTAGTGGTGGTACGCCATGAAAAATGATGTAATTAATTAGAGACTTTGTAATTATTCATATTTTTGTCAAAAAGCAATATTTGGCACAATATGTAAAGTTTTCCAGTTCACATAAACGTTGGTTACCGACTGAATGGATGAATAGACATACAGCAGGTCCTCGGTTTACGGCGATGGTTACGTCACCTTCTCCCATTAATTCATTAAGAAAGTCTTGTTCCATTCTGATGTACAGTGTTTGCGAAGCTTCAAGGCATTTCGCATGGGAACTGGTTGATGAGCGGATGAATACGTCGTCACACAGCGCTATCAGATGTCTTTGTCTCCATTCTCTGGTTGTTCTCCACCTTGGATTGTCTACATTCACTAACTTTTTGTCCTTCATTATGGCTCCCAGCGTAAGTCAGACTCTTCTGATGTTTTTATGTTAAACTTAATGATTTTACCTCTGTGTTAGCTGAGTGACAGAGGTATAGACTTGGGTTCGAATTTAAAAATCACGTTACGTCACGCCATAGGAACAGAATTCTGACCCAAGTCAAGACCGTCCTGTATATGTAAACTTAAACAACAAATATGCTTCTATCTATCTATAGATTGATGCAAACTCAAAGAGCAATTATAACAATTATATTCAACATTTTAAGATTTTCTGGAACCTCAAACACTTTTAGCATCTTCTAAAGTGGCCTATTATGGGATGGCTACACTGTTAGCCGTTAGCAGGACTGTCGTAGCTAACAGAAAACACACGTTACAATAAAATTTATTTTTAAAGAGTGCATTTTCAGTATCAACGTCATTGATTATGTCGACCAGTTGCTTAAAAAAAAAAAGTAATTTCAAGGTAACATAGTTTGGTAATAAACATCAGAACATCCAGATGAGACTAATGTTGTCTAATAAACATCTTATTTACTTTAAGGACACGTTGACAAACAGCTTGAAAGTACAAGATGACATTACTGAAGCATCTCCAGAGGTAGCAGAAGGATCAGCTGAAATCTTGGAAAAGCACAGCAAGGATGAACCAGTTTGTCGCTTTGAGTCCCAGAACAAAGACCGCAGCAGAGCAGACGAAGACAGAAAGAAGAAGCCAAGCTGAAATAAGGGAGCTGTTAGAGGATCACGGCTTTAAACCTCCTGTCCTGGAGAGACGGCGGCTCTGTTGACTGACTTCTGTTCTAAGCTTCTCTGGAAGACGCCGGACTCTGAGCTCAGAGGTTTAGACTGTTTCTGTGATAAATCCCTCAGCAGACCTGAAGAGTTTAAGCTAAGTTTGATGCCGTTTTCCAGTCACTCAGTCGGTTATTGATCTTTTTAAAAGCAGCTACGTGTGAGACGTCCCAAATGAGACTGAGCTGCCTTCTCCTTAACGAGCGTCATCTGTCATTCAGCTTTCTGAAACTTCATTATCACAGAGAACCTCAAGTCTTCAAGGACCGACAGCGACAGACAGATGGAGACAAACACTTTTACAATCAGTCCCTTCAGGAATTAACACAAATCAACCAATCTCCATGAATTCTGACGACCTTACAATGTTGTCCAATCACCATAATTTGGCCCGCCTCCCGTGAGTTCCACCAATCATAGCAAATGTAACGCACGCACATCACAGAATTCACTTCCTGTTTCTGTTTGAAGATGCAGACATGTCCCGTTCTACCGTCTCTCATTTACCAACAAAAATTACTGCTAAAGACGTGAAGAACAATTCCCTGATGTTCCTCATCAATGCAGAGCTAATCTGTTTTACACCCGTGGAATATTGTGGTGGAAAACAAACGAAAACCATCGACTGACAAACACTTTTCTACCTCCAAACATCTGACAGGAGAGGACCACCGAGCAGACAGATCGCCGTGATGGAAGCTGTTGATCCAGATCTGTTGCTGAAAGAATGAAGGGAAGTTAGATTCATTAATGGACGTGACGCGCCATGGGCGTGTGTGTGTGAACACGTGTGTGAATACCAGGATGTGAACTTAACTTTTTAAGCCACTGACGGATATGTCCAAATATGGTTCATTCAACAGTAAACGATCATGTAGTGCTTTAAATCTACCAACCACTTCATGTTAAACCAGGCTGTAGTGTATCAGCTCATGTAAATGGGTTGGAGTGTTAAAGAATTAGTTTAGGAAGAAATATTGTCAAGTAAATGTTGAAATATGTTCTAAAACTTGAAAAAATTGCAACTTTTAGCAACCGTCACTGTCTCTGGCAGTTTCATTGCAACAAATAATCTGAAAACATCACAACTTACATCACAAATTTATAGAAAAGCTGCTGTGAATTCAGGCTTTTTTTTAGCCACAACAATCTGGAAAAACGCTACAAAATCCTGGAGGGACTGAATAAAGTACTGTTAAAGAAATGACGAGAAGAATATTCCAGATTGTGACCAGAACGTTTAGGAACAGATGAACCTAATGTGTCACTGAAACTAAAAATTCAACCAATAATATTTCTCAGCATTTAAAACAATAGAATTTGCCCACTGCCACACGGTGCTAAAGTTTCCTTATTTCTACTGATCCAGTTTCAATCATCGCTGTCCATCGCTACCTTTTAGGTCCACATCAAAGCAAGCCAGCAGCTTTCTGTTGCCCTGAGAGGTTAAAGTCTTCTCTAAAGGCCTGCAGGTCTCTCACTCATTCCTCCCTGCTCGTATCTGTCCCGATTTATATTTCTGACCTGTTCTCACTCCTCTCTCACATGAAATCCCCTCCAGCTGAATCCTTTCATTCTAATTTCCAACCTGCCCACATTTTGATACGGGTCGCCTCTTTACTTCCATCTCCAGTCGCCACCTCTCCCTCTTTCATTCTCCTCTCCTCATGGCCTCGGGCACATCGACTCTTTGTTGAAGATCTGATTGTACGTTTTCCAACACGTTTCTGCATCAGGCTCGGCTGTACGTTCAGCTCCAACAGTCTGCAGAACGATAAAACTAAAAGACGGTTCACCAGAAATTCATCCAGCCTCACCTCAGGGCTTCTGAAATCTAAACTCTCTACACCACAAAATGAGATTATTTTAAGAAACACAACACAAGGCCAGTAATTACAGCGTGGATCAGACAAAGGAATCCTCTCTAAAGCAGGTCAGTACTGACACCAGATAAGCTTACATCAGCCTGTCCTCAGAAAACTGGTTTTAAAAACACTTATGTAACCTGAGCAGCAGCTTCTTTAAAGCAGTTCATCACAGCCGGGCTTCATGTGCACTCATTAGAAAGATGCTGTTATTAGACCGTAAAAAACACAGCAACAGGACGACATGACAACACGACAATACAACAACAGGACAACACAACATGACAACACAGCAACATGACAACACAACAACATGACAACACAACAACATGACAACACAGCAACATGACAACACAGCAACATGACAACACAGCAAAACGACAATGCAACAACATGACAACACAGCAACATGACAACACAGCAACATGGCAACACAGCAACATGGCAACACAGCAACACGACAATGCAACAACATGACAACACAGCAACATGGCAACACAGCAACATGACAACACAGCAACACGACAACACAGCAAAACGACAATGCAACAACATGACAACACAGCAACATGGCAACACAGCAACATGGCAACACAGCAACACGACAATGCAACAACATGACAACACAACAACATGACAACACAGCAACAGGACAACACAGCAACATGACAACACAGCAAAACGACAATGCAACAACATGACAACACAGCAACATGACAACACAGCAACATGACAACACAGCAACACGACAATGCAACAACATGACAACACAACAATATGACAACACAGCAACAGGACAACATAGCAACATAACAACAACATGACAACACAGCAACACGACAACGCAACAACACGACAACACAGCAACATGGCAACACAGCAACATGGCAACACAGCAACATGACAACACAGCAACACGACAATGCAACAACATGACAACACAACAACAGGACAACACAGCAACATGGCAACACAACAATGCAGCAACATGACAACACAACAACATGACAACACAGCAACACGACAACACAGCAACACGACAATGCAGCAACACGACAATGCAACAACATGACAACACAGCAACATGACAACACAGCAACATGACAACACAGCAACACGACAACATGACAACAGGACAACACAGCAACAGGACAACACAGCAACACGACAATGCAACAACATGACAACACAGCAACACGACAATACAACAACATGACAACACAGCAACAGGACAAAACAACAACATGACAACACAGCAACAGGACAACACAACAACATGACAACACAGCAACAGGACAACACAACAACATGACAACACAGCAACACGACAACGCAACAACACGACAATACAACAACAGGACAACACAACATGACAACACAGCAACATGACAACACAGCAACATGACAACACAGCAACATGACAACACAGCAACACGACAATGCAACAACATGACAACACAACAACAGGACAACACAGCAACATGGCAACACAACAATGCAGCAACATGACAACACAACAACATGACAACACAGCAACATGGCAACACAACAATGCAGCAACATGACAACACAGCAACATGACAACACAGCAACATGACAACACAGCAACACAACAATGCAACAACATGACAACACAACAACAGGACAACACAGCAACATGACAACACAGCAACATGACAACACAACAACATGACAACACAGCAACACGACAACATGACAACAGGACAACACAGCAACAGGACAACACAGCAACATGACAACACAGCAACACGACAATGCAACAGCATGACAACACAGCAACATGACAACACAGCAACACGACAATGCAACAACATGACAACACAACAACAGGACAACACAACAACAGGACAACACAGCAACATGGCAACACAACAACGCAGCAACACGACAACACAACAACATGACAACACAGCAACATGACAACATGACAATGCAACAACATGACAACACAACAGGACAACACAGCAACATGGCAACACAACAATGCAACAACAGGACAACACAACATGACAACACAGCAACATGACAACACGACAATGCAACAACATGACAACACAGCAACATGACAACACAGCAACATGGCAACACGACAATGCAACAACATAACACAACAACAGGACAACACAGCAACATGGCAACACAACAATGCAACAACAGGACAACACAACAACATGACAACACAACAATGCAAAAACAGGACAACACAACACAGTAACATGAAGACAGCAACGCAATAACAGGACAACACAGCAACATGACAACACAACAATGCAACAACAGGACAACACAACAACACAGCAACATGAAGACACAGCAACGCAACAATGCAACAACATGACAACACAGCAACGCAACAACATGACAACACAGCAACATGACAACACAGCAACATGACAACACGACAACACAGCAACACGACAACGCAACAACACAACAACACAGCAACACGACAACACAGCAACATAACACAGCAACACGACAGTGCAACAACATGACAACACAGCAACATGACAACACAGCAACACGACAATGCAACAACATGACAAAACAACAGGACAACACAACAACAGGACAACACAGCAACATGGCAACACAACAACGCAGCAACATGACAACACAACAACATGACAACACAGCAACATAACAACATGACAATGCAACAACATGACAACACAACAGGACAACACAGCAACATGGCAACACAACAATGCAACAACAGGACAACACAACATGACAACACAGCAACATGACAACACGACAATGCAACAACATGACAACACAGCAACATGACAACACAGCAACATGGCAACACGACAATGCAACAACATAACACAACAACAGGACAACACAGCAACATGGCAACACAACAATGCAACAACAGGACAACACAACAACAGGACAACATGGCAACACAACAATGCAACAACAGGACAACACAACACAGTAACATGAAGACAGCAACGCAATAACAGGACAACACAGCAACATGACAACACAACAATGCAACAACAGGACAACACAACAACACAGCAACATGAAGACACAGCAACGCAACAATGCAACAACATGACAACACAGCAACGCAACAACATGACAACACAGCAACATGACAACACAGCAACATAACACGACAACACAGCAACACAACAACGCAACAACACAACAACACAGCAACACGACAACACAGCAACATAACACAGCAACACGACAACACGCACAGCAACACGACAACACAGCAACAGGACAACACAGCAACATGACAACGCAACAACACAGCAACATGAAGACAGCAACATGGCAACACGACAACACAGCAACACGACAACGCAACAACACAACACAGCAACACGACAACACAGCAACACGACAACACGCACAGCAACACGACAACACAGCAACACGACAACACAGCAACAGGACAACACAACAACAGGACAACAGCAACATGACAACGCAACAACACAGCAACATGAAGACACAGCAACATGGCAACACGTCAACACAGCAACATAACACAGCAACACGACAACACGCACAGCAACACGACAACACGCACAGCAACACGACAACACAGCAACAGGACAACGCAACAACAGGACGACATGACAACACGACAACGCAACAACAGGACAACACAGCAACATGACAACACAGCAACACGACAACATAACATGACAACACAGCAACAGGACAAGGCAACAACAGGACAACACAACAACATGACAACACAGCAACATGACAACACAGCACAGCAACATGACAACACGACAACACAGCAACATGACAACGCAACAACGCAACAACACAGCAACATGAAGACACAGCAACATGGCAACACGACAACACAGCAACATAACACAGCAACACGACAACACGCACAGCAACACGACAACACAGCAACAGGACAACGCAACAGGACAACGCAGCAACACAACAACACAGCAACAGGACAACACAGCAACACGACACCGCAACAACAGCAACACGACACCGCAACAACAGCAACACGACAACGCAACAACACAGCAACACAGCAACACAACAACAGCAACACGACAACGCAACAACAGGACAACACGGCAACATGACAACACGACAACGCAACACAGCAACATGACAACACCTCAACAACACAGCAACGCAACAACAGGACAACACAGCAACATGACAACACAGCAACCCGACAACACGGCAACACAGCAACACAGCAACGCAACAACAGGACAACACAGCAACATGACAACACAGCAACACGGCAACACAGCAAGACAACAACGCAACAAAACGACAGCACGACAACACAGCAACACGTCAGCATGACAAAATGACAGCACGACAATGCAAAAACGTGACAATGCAACAACATGACAACACGACAACGTGACAACAGAGAAACATGACGGCATGACAGCCTGACAACACAACAACACGACAACACTGCAACATAACACAGCAACACGACAGCATGACAATATGACAGCATGACAATGTAAAAACATGACAACGCAACAACACGATAACATGACAACATGGCAATGTGACAACACAACAACACCGCAACAACACGATAACATGACAACACAACAACGTGACAATGCAACAACAAGACAGAATGACAACACGGCAACACCGCAACAGGACAATGTGACAATGCAAAAACACGACAACGTGACAACGCAACAACACGACAACAACATGACAACAACATGACAACAACATGACAACACACCAACATGACTGACTCAAACAGTCTCCAACAGACTCGGACTCCATCATTCCATCTTCATCTCGTCAGACATCTCTGCCATCAGGAAGCAGCGATCTGATCGATGGAAAATCAGGAGAGATGAAGCAGTTTTCCCTTTCTTTCTCTCTGAAGGCGTTTTCTGTCCAGAATAACGACCACATGAAAATTATTATTCCATCGGACCTCATCACAATCAGCTGGTTGTTTATCTACAGTAACTTCAGTAAAACTAATTCTAATCTTCCATCTTTTCTAAGCCTCAGAACTTAATACAGCATTTTTCTCCTTTTACAATGGTGAGTAACAAATACATTTCTACTCACCTTTGCAGTTTATTTCACTCTTCACTGTTGCTTCTTTTCAACCAACCAATCCTGACTGAGATGAGGAGAAACTCGTCACCATGGTAACCAAGACAAAATAGTGCAGAAGCTTCAAACATGCAGAGAAAGACGTATTTAAACCTGAACCGTGCTATTTTCCACCAAGTTGAATCAAGCTACGACTGTGCTAACCCTTTTATGGGTCAGGAGATGCCCGATTTCCCCACACCAATGAGTTAAAGGGTCTAAAAGAGGCACATTTTTCTTAACCAAATCAGAAAATGACTTACAATGTACAACTTAATTCTGAGACAGGATTCAGTCACATGTTACTTTTACCACTAAACAAAGCTTCTAAATGCATCTAAGAAAGCAGTTTATCTATAAAGGAACACAGTTCAGTGGAGATGCTCAACAGATAAATGAGAGAAGTTCAAATAACTGCAGCAGATCTTTAGCTCCAACATAAACGTTCTCCTGCTTCACGTATTAAAGGACATTAGAGGCTCCTCCTCTGCTGTAGCTGATGGAACATTCAGCCAGGGTTGTGACTGTACTGTGTTGTTCTTTCTGATAACGGCAGACAGAAGCCAGGTACGCTGCTGTTCTCCACATGCTAACTAACCCTGACCCATTATCTCCAGCAGTAATTGCTGTTTTCTAATGGCTCTGTGCTCATTGTTCTCCAAATTATGGATGACTGCTTTTCCTGCATTAGGGCCAGAATGAACGGCTTCATTTGAGACGCTGCTGCTGGTGTGTGTTTGTCCAGTAATGGATTGGGGTTGTGTTTGAGGTTTAAACGTGTCGCATGGAGTCAGTCGAGGTCTCTGCTCTTCAGAGGATCCTGCGGTGGTTGGGAGAGTCGACGCCACGGCAGGATGACTTCACTTTTACTCTAAAGGGAGAAGAGTTTGGGCTGATTGTAGCCGTGTGGACAGAAAGCTGCTCAGTGTTTTCTCCTAATTACCTACAGCTTATTTTAGCCGCCCTGTGAGGCTCCAATGCTCATTACACAGGGAAAAAAAAGTAAATTAAACAGCTGGATGGCACTGAAACAGAAAGACAACTCTGCTTTTCTTAAATCCTAGAGGATGGTGTCATAAAAAATCCATTAGGCGCCATTTAAGCACTTTTCAGTTTTAGCTGGATGCTAACTTTATAGTCTTCTCTGCCTGCAGTGACTTCATCAGTTCAAACAGAACATTTGTCCGTTTGCCGGATAAAAAATGACCAGAATGCATCTAAAGCCAGAGCAGTTTTAGCTCATTTTTCTCTGTTAAAGTTCTGTACCTCCAGAAATGTGTTTTAAAACAGAATGATGTAAAATGTTCATTTCTAGAATTTACATGTACGACATTGTCCATGTTTCTGAATTTTCCTCTTCTGCCTCGGCTGAGTCACTAATGGACTCTTTGAGCGTTAAATGTTATAGTAGTTACAGCTAATGGTTTATTTTATGGCAGATTTTTAATTGAGGCATGAGGAAGAGAAGATTTTAATGAAATGCTCTGACTTCAAGCCTGGTGATTCTGCCTGTTTGCCGGGGGAAAAAAGTGTATTTTTGGTGTATTTCTGTTTCTGCTTGAATGAAAAATGGCTAAAGCTGAGACAGGAGGTTAAAGATGCTGCTCCAGGTCTATCTGGAGTCTGAGGAAGACGAATCACAGCCATGACGCTTTTCTGTTCCCATTTCACAATTTGATCGTCGTTTTTCCTAAATGTCAACATCACAAATCAAACTGTTTGGTTTGAATAACAGCCAGCGTGGCTAAAAGGATCAGAGTTCTCCTCTGGTGAAGCACAGCGAGGACATCCGACACAAAGAGGAAAAGATTCAGGGTGAAGACGCCGTTGTGACACCACGGATCTGAGAGACCCAACCCATCCAAGACACGCTAAAAAGCATCTGGAAACAAAGTGTAATAGGAGGAATGTTCAAAGCTGAAGAAATGAAAATAAGAGCAAATATTTAGAACAGAAGAATTAAACCAACAGAAGATTTAAGTACAGAAAAACTACTACTTTTATGGTCACATTATGTTAAAAAAAATAATGAGTATTTGCAAAAATACAGTATTTGGACATTATTTTAAATTTGTTAATTACTGCTAGTTATTAACCGTTTGCTTTTTGTTTTTACAGTCAACATGTAAGTTCATATTTTTGTGATTTTACTTGATATCTGTAATTAAACAAAAGAAGGAAACTAAGATTAAAAAAAATTTTTTAAATTGATTCACCATTTTTCAGTCCTCAACATGCATTTCTGTCCTCTTTCCAATAATCACAAATATCTGCAACCCACAACAACAGCAACAATGTTTTTGCTGAATTTAATGCTGTAAAAATACTGATTTTTGACTGGGAAACTATTTACAATTCTGTTCTGTTTGCTTGTTTTTTTCAAAAGTTAGTGTGTAAATTTATACCTTTTCTCTGTGATTGTACCCGATATTATCTGGAATTCTGTGTGTGTTTTTTAAAGGACCAAATTTCATGTAAACACTGTTAATAAGGTCGTTTCTTGCAGTGAGTGCACGTTGAGATAAACCCTGGCAGTGACTGGAGGAGGACGTCAACACGTTCACGTCAGCCGCTCCATGTTCATCAGAGAAGAGGAATCGCTTCTTCCAGGTCTCTGGACTCGTGATCTTCCATCGATACGACCAGATGTCAGAATGACGATGTTTCCACCATGTTGGGATTTACAGTGTCCCTAAAAGGTCACGTCTCGCTACAGAAGACGTTTCCTAGGTGTTACCTGGACACGCAGACGGTTTAGTCCTTAACAAAATTGTGTGTTCTCTAAATGTTGTCAAAAAAGACCCTAAATGAGTAGAAATTACTGAAATTAGTCCAGAACTTGCTCAAAATAATCCTTCTTAACTCTTCTTATCGCATCATCCCACCCAGAAGCAGAACTGAGCGCTTCAGACACTCCTTTGTGCCCACCGCCATCAGACTCTTAAACAGCAGCGGAGGCCACAGAACATCACTGCACTGAACCCCCCTGTAACTACTGTACATAACTCCTGTTGATTACTGTATTTAACTCTTGTTACCCTCACACTGTCACTTTACCTCACTGCACTGCACAGCTCAGCTGTCCTGGATGACACTTTTTCACATTGTGAATACCTCATACTGTGTGCTGCTACTGGTCAGTTTATTGTTTCACCTTTTTGTTTTGTTTATTACAATGCATGCTACTACCCTCGTATCCTTGTCCTTGCCCTGTGCTGCTGCAATACCTGAATTTCCCCTCTGGGGATCAATAAAGGATTATCTTATCTTATCAAACCCTGCCCAGCATGAGTTATGGTCTAGGATGGCTGAGAAAGGTTAAAAATGACTAAAATGTCATCAAACTAGTAAAACTTTCTTTAAAAAGCAGGAATTATTCACAGTTTAAAAACATCGGTGTTCCTCAGAGGTGGATTTGTAGTAGGATCACAATCAGCTGATGTAGTGTTCACTGGTTGTCATGGTTACAGTGACTCCGTGCTGCTATCTGACAACGATACAGAAATCTTTAACAAATCAGTGGATCCAGACTAAAAGCTGCATCACTGCCAGAATCTGATCACTTGGTCCTTGTGTCATTTCTGACCTTCACTGGAAAATTTCATCTAAATCTGTTACGGACAGACAGACGGACGGACGGACATCAATCGTCCCATAACTCGGCCTCCTCGGCTGAGGAACAAACAGAACAAAACAAAGTGACTCCTCTATTGAAGCTAAACCGTCTATTTTGTGTTAATCTGATCTGAAAAAGGACGTTTGGACTTCCTGTCCTTGAGGACGTCTGACAGTCTCGTTATGATGGTCAAAGACACGCCAGGAACATAAAGTTCTGGCTCTGTTCCCTCATTATTCTAATGGAAGAGCCTGGTTTAGAGGTAACTGGACTGTTTCAACCACAGCAGACCTGCTGATCAGAACAGACCGACTCTCTACTTTCCATCGGTGACCAGCTGCCGTTCACACTTCCTCCGTTACATTCAGTCTAATGGGATCTTTGAACAACCACAGACCTCTTTTGTACTCGGTTATATAACGAAGGTGGGCAAAGAAAGTTAAATTTACTCTGAAATTCAAAGCAGAGGCTGAGGTCCTTCACAGCCGCTGGGTTTGGAGTTTGATTAAATTTCAACCGTTTGCTGGTTTATTCTGCTCTGGAGTCTCCAAACAAACCAAAACCAGGCCGAGGTCTCCAAACACATTCATCATTTTCAGCTTAAATCACACAAACCACAACCAGATTTACTTGGTTTTCCTCTGTCATTCTTCTGTCGTTTTGTGTCTCATTTTTGTCGTTATAGTCTGGATCCATGGATTGGTTAAAGATTTCTGTATCATTGTCAGATAGCAGCACAGAGTCACTGTAACCATGACAACCAGTGAACACTACATCAGCTGATTGTGATCCTGCTACAAATCCACCTCTGAGAGGCGATCCACTGACTTTAGGAGGAGGATAGATAAACTTATCCGTGAACAAGCTGACCAAGTTAGAATCAACATTCAGCTGCAGCTTCTAAACCATGAACATAAAAGCACATCTGGCTCTGGACCTTTGCTGTGATAAATCATGTCTCTAAGTTTTAGGTGAGTACTCCTGCAGTAGAACATGAAACACCAGATAGAAGGTTCAGAGCTGCTCTAAAGCTGTTTAGTATCTGTAAAGCAAACACATACGGCTCCAGTATTTGTCACCATTCTGTTTCCTCTGTGTCTTCTCTCTGAGCTTCTACAGAAACATTTTGTTCTCCAGTCCTGAATGTCTAATGAATGAAGCTCCTCTGATTCTTTGTTTGTGCTCCACGTCCTACCATCCGTCTTCCTGAGCTCTGTTAGATCTCTAAATATTTACCCCGAGTAAAGAGTGCTGCAGCGCTGACACAACACTTGGCAGCAGCTCAGACCTGAAAGCTGAGTTAGCCAAACTCCTCCTGCATGGAGCTCCTGTTGAGAAGATTCTGGATGTTCCATCAGCAGCAGACAGGTGGAGGCTCTCATCAGGTCCATTAAGACCTTTACAGGAACCAAAACCATAAAAAACATCATCAGCATGAGCCAAAACTCTGCTTCTTGTGCTGAAATATGAGCTCATGAATGATGTTCAGCAGAAGCTCCTGGAGCCTCGTCATCCCACGGTTCAGCTCTTTAGAGAATAACGGTTTGACGTAGTTCTTTAGCGACAGTAGGTCGGAAAAGAGAAAGTCATGAACGGCACATTTGTGTTGTAGTTTAGAGAAAAGAGACAGAAAACTGCAGAGACTGTGCTGCACATCTGCAGAAGCTACTAAAATGAGAAACTTTTTTCTCCGTTTAAATCCCCTCTGACTGACTCACAGCATCGTTTTCTTTATGCGTGCTGTGGACTAAGTGTTACATTATCCTGAAATATTTTAGGTGCAAATGCATTCATGAAGGTTAAACTGAGCTGGAAGAGCTAAGTTTGGATCACAGAGATTAAAGATTAGATTCATCATTTATCCAATATATCAGATTCATAGTTTAGATTTTAAAAGATAATATTGTCATTTACAAGCAACTGCAGTTAATGCTGGTTACAGTGGGAAGATTGATTATTGACTGTTGGTCACAGCTGGAAATATTTTACTGTAAATAAATCATGTAAATTTCAACAGTAAAATTTGACCTGAATGCTCGATTTCATACAAAATCAGATTCAGTTCAGATTATTCAACTACCAGAACAGTTACAGCCTGAATTTTAACATCTGCAGCCAGAAAAGGTCATTAATTTACAAAACTGTCCTCCCATAACCTTCATTACATCAAAGTTTTACCATGAGAGCGCCCTCTAGTGGTCCAAGTCAGACTGATTTCTACCTACAAGTGACGAGACAGACTCAAACAGAAGAAGAGAAAAGGAGCTGATGTTTAATGAAGGAGGAAGTGGAAGCAAAGTAGAAAACCAGCAGTGGAGGAGAAAAGATGCTGCAGGAGAAACGACAGCAGTGATGGAGATGGAAGGATGATCAGCGAGCGATGAGGGAAAGATGGAGGAAAATACAGCAAAGTGACGGCAGGATGGAGAGCAGCGATTCACTCTGCTGCACAAAACAATCAGCAGCCGAGCTCCTCCACTCCATCCATCCTGAAAATGCAAAATAAAAACGAGTGGAGGAGGAAGAAAGAGGGAGAGAGAGAGAAAGAGAGAGAGATGGTTTAAAAAAAGTCCTCACCCACTCAGGTCAGAGCCAGCAAAATCACAAACCCAAAAAAGGATTTAAACTTTCTCTGGCTGTCAGACCGAACACATGAAAACAGTCATTACAAGCAGAGCAAACACTGGTTAGTAGAGCTGGAACTGGTCTCAGCACTGGTTCTATCCCAGCATCAGCCTTCAGAACGATGAAAACACTTTAAAAACAGTCATCACATGTATCCAGAGCTTCTTCTAATCACTGATTGTATCAGAACAGACACTGGTAGCATTAATTCAATTCAATTCAATTTTATTTATATAGCGTCAATTACAGTCAAATGGTCTCAAGACGCTTTACAGAACCCATATGCCTGACCCCCAGAGCAGCCCAAAGGAGACAGTGGCAAGAAAACACCCTTTTAACAGGGAAGAAACCTCGAGCAGAACCCGGCATTAGTAAAGCGAGATGATTCTATCCCAGCACCAGCCTTCAGAACAATGATGTTTTTATGTATGTGAACATTTTCTGAAACAGTGCGCTGCGTTGGCCAGGTCTCCTCTGGAAAAGAGATGTTTAATCTCAAGAGACTTCCTGGTAAAATAAAATAGTTTAAAACGCTCATCACTCCTTTTCAGAGCTTCTTCTAATCACCGTTTTCTGTCTGAAGATGTTTAACCGTCCTGTTGTCTTCATTTACAGGCACCAAAAAATATTGTTTCCTTGTTTGAAAAGAAAAAATCCAAAACTTCAGCTAAAAAATTCCCCAAATTTCTGAATATTTGCAAAACCTTCAGGAAGAAAATGCAAATATTTCCTTAAAAGTTTCCCCTTTTTAAAAAGAAAATTCCTGTAAATATTTCTTTAATGAGGAAAAAATCTTCCCCAAAACCCCTGAAAATATCTAAAGTGATCACATTATATCAGTAAAATTTCTAGTACTTTAACAACATTCACATAAAAATCAAATGTTTTGTGAATGTTCTTAAGAAAGATTTTTTTTTAAATCATTTTTTCCTTAAAAAAAAAAAAAATCCCAAAAATGTTAAAAATGTGAACAACAGATATTTCACAGTGAATTTTTTTTTTTCCACACTTTAAACTTTCAAACGGGTCGATTTGTTCCACAGGACGACACGAGGCTGAAAGAAAAGCAGATCTGAGGAGCTGCAGAGAGAATGTTAGCCTTTTTCACAACGATCATGTCCTCTGCTGGACATAAAAGACGATGAACGGTTTTTGTCTGAGGAAACGTGTGCATGCAGTCTTCTCCACAGTGCTGTATTATGGGATGTTTGTAGCTTTAAAGCTGCTGGGTTAGGGACAGTTTTCAGTTCATTTATAGCGACAAACACAGACAGCTGAACTACATGTAAAATACATACGGTGGAAGAACGGGACTGGAGAGGTAACCAGAAAAGCTCTCAGAGAGTGCAGACCTCTGCCAAGGACAGAGAGGAAAACAGGAAACCCATGCAGTAAAGGACCATGAGCTGGAATCAAACCTGCGTCTCTGACACAGTTCTGTTTATGAATCACTTTCTGAACCAGTTGAGCTATCTGGACACCTTGCTCCAATTTGTTGGACGACATACTAACCTATGATGTTTTTGTCATATTTTGGACCACATACTAAACCATACTAAAAAATTCAAAGTGATCCAGAATCCAGGATCCTTTCCGGATTGCCACCAAAATTAAATCAGCTCTTCCTCTTACCATAGTCTACATCCCCTCAAAATGTCATGTGAATCTGCCCAGGCGTTTTTGAGTTATCTTGCGGACGGACGGACGGACGGACGGACGGACGGACGGACGGACGGACGGACGGACGGACGGACGGACGGACGGACAGACGGACGGACAGACGGACAGACGGACAGACGGACAGACGGACGCCGGGTGTCACAAAACCTCCTTGGTGGAGGTAAATACTCCACCAATGATCAGAGGACGCCTGTGAACAACAGCACTCTGAAACAGACCAACACATTCACATTTACAGTGAAGCTCAGAAATGACCAAGTGATCAGATTCTGGCAGTGATGCAGCTGTCTGGAACCATGGATTTGATGAGAAAGTGGTTCAAAATCACTTAAAATTTGTCCTAAATAACAAAATCAGGATCCAAAATGACTCAGTTTGTCCAAAATGAGAACACAATGTTCCGACACAAATGTTTTCAAGATTTCATCCGTTAGAAATGATCCAACGACTGAGCTCTCTGAGGACTTTGCTAGTTTTTAATGTGCTTTCCACTTCAAATAAAATAAGTTTCTCACCACAACACTTCAATTACACCAGCATGTTGTGACACGTTCCTTTTTCTGCTGATTCAGATCTGTAGAAGCCACTTTAACCTGCAGCACCTTCTGAACACTCCTGTTTTATGTTCTGCTGCCACAAATTCTATACATTTATGACAACTAGCATGTCCTGACTGCAGAAAACAGACGGTGAGATCTAGATTAAGAGCTGCAGGATTTGATGAACTACTACAAGAAGACGCTGCAAAGATGAAGAATATCATAAAGGATCATTTTCACTCCGTTTCTGGACAAATTTAGGCACCAAATATCACAACATGTTTGAAGCTTCTCCTCCATTTTCTGGGTTACCATGGTGACGAGTGCCATCTCATAATAATAAATGATTGTTTCTCTGGAAAGGAGCAACAGTGAGGCAGTAAAATGCACAGTGAAGATACGAACATGACTTCTGTTCGAAGTGAGCTCTGTTTGTTGTTCATGGATGAGATTGATCAGCAGCGGAAGACCAGAATCTCCATGAAAACACCACACACCATTATTCACACAATTCTGGTCTATAAACAAAGACAAATGAGTATTAAGACGCAGAAACCTAACAACATACAAGTCAGTCAACAACATGAAGCACCAAACGTTTTCCAGCAACAGGTGGTGGAAGATCTGGAAACGAGTTCCCGTCTGCATGGATCCTATATGATCTGCTGCTTACAGGCTGTTCACCAGCAGCACATACATACAGATAGAAACATATAAAACACTCCCACTGTCTGGGCTCCAGGTGCTCCAACCTCACAGCTCTACGTTCTGCATTAACAGTGAAGCTGCAGCCATCTGCTGATGATGTTCCACACATAAACTCTACGTTCCTCTGGACAGTTGGAGTTGAAACCAGTCGGAGTCATTTCTGTAGTTATTAAACACAGCTCAGCCACGTCTATCTCACTGCTGAGCTTCTTTCCTGTTTAAACTAAAATATGTTCAAACTCTTTGTATGTCATACAGAATAAATAAAAATGAAATAAATAAAAATGTGCAAAAATATTGTCCAGTTGAAAAAATTATTTAAAAGACAAGTGTTGAGTGATTACCAGGAGGGGATGGAAGACTGATGCCTCCATTGCTCGGCACAGGTACTTAAGAATGCATGGCTGTGGCCGACACACCTACACATATTACATTACATTCATAAACAGGCACACTCACAATGTGTATGGGCCTGGGTTTGGGTGATCCATGATTACCACAGCCAGAAAACACTTTTGTAACTAGAATGTATTTATTCTTTTTTCTGTTCTCTCGGTTTTTTTTCCCAGAATGTGCTTGTATAACATTGTATGTTGTTGGTATGTATTAGCATAAGTAGATGCTCAAGGATCTGTGTCGATGTATTGTGTAGCTACCTAAAAGAATGAGAATTGACACCATTGTTCTAATTGAGATGTTTCAGTGTTCAAAGGGGGGAGTGGTGTGGGTTTGAAGTGTAATGGGTCCGTCTTTTGTCTTTGGTAGTGTCCACAGATACGGACCCGTACACGTAGCCTGTGGCCTACGGATACGGCACTTTCCATTTGCCAGACAGATACGGACCCGTACGCGAGTGTTGCGAGTCAAGAAGCTGCTAACCACTGCAAACTGCTGAAAGGTAAGCAAAGGTTAAGGTTAGGGTTGGTGTTAGGGTCAGGTTTAGGGTCCGTACCTCTAGCGTCTACCGGGAGTCACGTGACCAGATCTCGTGTATCTGATTGGCAAATGGAAAGTGCCGTATCCGTAGTCCACAGGCTACGGGTACTGGTCCGTACCTCTAGCAACAACCTTTGTCTTTTGTCTAGTCTATATGTTGTGTGTGGCAGGAAAATGTAGTCCTATATGGAAGTCTGGTGGTGTGTGAGGGGTTGGAATTTATAAGCGTTGCTTCATCCATCACCTTTTCAAATCACTCATGTAAATTGTCTGATTTTGATAATGTCAGAAGCTGATTTGAAATAAAAAAAATAATCAATCAATTTGATTACTTTTTTTGATTACAGAATAATGTCAGATCGAACACGTGAAAATTCACGAAATTCTACAATAAGAAACCACAAAACGAACATAACCCAACTGTTCTTACGTGTCTGGTTTTAGTCAACCTTTTCTCTGCGCCTCGCTGACCGTTCACAAATCTGGAGGCACTTAGAAATGTGTAGCATGTCTCAGAATGACGTTTATTTCCGTATTTCTAATCACTATCACATCAGAATCTCCAGACTGTGTATCTATGAAAAGCTCAGATATCCATTTGTGGGCTGGAATTGACTCAAAACTTCATAAAGCTCTTTCTAAAACATCAAAAAAGACAAAGATCCAGGTTGAAAAAGCTCATAACATGATATACAGTAAAAAACAAAAAAAACACTGAAATACACGACATTTTCTCAATGAAATGAATGATTTGTGTCTATAAATAATCACAGACTCCTGAAAATTAAGGAAAAAAGCCCAAAACAGTCAAAACAGGTCAGTACTGTGTCTCCAGAAGCTTCCTGTGTTTGCATATATGTGGATGGATCCATATTTCTACTAAAATACAGACTTTTATGCATTTCTGTCGACGTTTCAACAAAAATAACTTGAATCTCGTCGTAAATTACTTAGATTTGTTCAAAATAAGATAAAGATTGTCTGAAATGATTTAAAATTGTCCAAGATTACCTAACATTTGTCCTAAAATTATTAAAATCTGTGCAAATTAAGATAAAGATTGTCGAAAATGACTCAAAATTGTCCCCCGTTGGTCAGCATTTCTCCAACTGTTGAGGCTCTAACATCAGTAGAACCTGATGTGTTAAAGTTTGACCAGACAAGCTTCTAGTTGTTGGATATTTTGATTTAAAATCTTTGTAAAAATGACTCCAAATTTATGCCTAGAGTTCCTTGAATTTCTTTAAAATGACAAGAATAAACTACACTGCCTTAGAAACGTCCTTATTGTTGAAAATAAATCATTTTTTCGATGCAGATGACATTAAATGAATGATAAATCCAGTGTAGACATTGTTAATGTGGTAAATGACCATTGCAGCTGGAAACAGCTGATGTTTAATGGAATATCTCCATAGGGCTACAGAGGAACATTTCCAGCAACCATCACTCCTGTGTTCTAATGCTACATTGTGTTAGCTAACGGTGCTGAAAGGCTCATTGATGGTTAGAAAACCTTTGTGCTAACCTTCTACCAGCAGTGTGTGCTTCAGATGCTACATAAAGCCTCTAACTGATCGTTGTTTGTTCCTGCTGCCTACATCGCAGCTCTTTGGCAGCTTCCATCCCTCCAGCTGCTGAGGAACGATTGGAAGCAGAACAAGAACGATGAGAGAGAGACGGGGGAATCGCTCCGGTGTGATCCGTTATATAACCGACACCAGCAGGAGCAGAAAAACACCAAAAACATTTAGAGTCTGAGGAGACGATGAATGTACGAATATGTGAGAAGAGGAAGAGTCTCCACCTGGTCGGTGTGGAGCTAATCCTCCCTCAGACAGGTGATCAGCCCTGCAGGTACATGATCTAATATATGGATAGAGAGAGAACCTAAAGCAGAGAACCTAAAGCAGAGAACCTAAAGCAGAGGACATAAAGCAGAGGACATAAAGCAGAGAACCAAACAGAACCACCGCTGATACTAAAGACAGAAAACAGAGAAAAGCAGATTATTTTTGCCGTTTAACTTTGGGCTGATGTTTAAACATTTATCAGGTAGAAATGTTCTCCGGGATGAACAAATGTTCTCCAGATGTAATAAATGTTCCCCAGGTAGAACAAATGTTCTCCAGGACCATTAAACCAGCTTCTAACTGCAAACATTCTCCATGAAAAGCAGCAAATTGTCCCGTTTAACCAGCGGATGTTTGGTGTTTTTATTGAGAAGTGACTAAAATAAAGCATGGATAATCCAGGTTTGTGGACCTGAAGGATAATTTAGATTATTACAGTAATTATCTGGATAATTAGAGCTTCACTGTGACTCTCTGCATTAACACTGATGTTCTTTCATTCATTAGAACCTCAGGACACCAGTGGCTGCAGTCCTCTGCAGCTGCATGTTCACCATGCACGTTCAGACTGTGTGTGTGTGTGTGTGTGTGTGTGTGTGTGTGTGTGTGTGTGTGTGTGTGTGTGTGTGTGTGTGTGTGTTGCAGCTCTAACTTAGAGTTCTGTCTGACGTTCTGTTCAGGATCAGGAGGGAACACTGAGGTGCTGACGGAGGGTTTCACATGCAGTGAAAACCCTCTGGGTCTGCCAGGACGCGCACACAATAAAAACTCCACAACACACACTCACACTGCAGCTCCATCCATCTCTGCACTGAGCAGCAGCAGAACCACACTAACTGCAGCACACACACACACACACACACACACACACACACACACACACACACACACACACACACACCTCCTCCTCTCTCCAGCATTAGTCAATAGATGAGGATACATAAACCACCCACCAGACACCCAGAGAGGCTCCAGCAGAACCTCCACAACCTGGACCAGAACCAGAACCTCCATCTGCAGCAAACAGCAGCAGAGGAGCAGATCCATGGTGGAGAACATGTGGGAGGCTAACAGCAACACAACACGCACACGCACCCCGTCCCTCAGTTATGGATCTTCTCTGAACCCAAACTGTTCCTCTCTGATCCAAACACATCCAGCTGTCAGACCCTCCATGGTTCCTCTTGGAGACCGGGACCACCGGCAGCAGAACCGGGTCCCGGCTCCGTCCCCCCGGCTCCGTCCCCCCGGTCCAGCTGCCGTTAATTAGCGGCCATGGCTGTTACAGGTGTGCGTGATGCGGACCTCCGCGGAGCTCCTTACCTTTCCGTGGAGCTCCTGGTCCTCCGTGTCCGTGGGGGTGAAATAAAACCGCCCTAAGCCCCGGCGGTTCTCCTCCGCATTACCGGTTAGTCCGTGCTCGGCTCCCCGGGGGTCTCGCGCACCTCACGTGCAGCGGCTCCTCGCGCTCTCCCGTCTCTCCGCTCGGTGCGCGTTAACTGTCCGTTTTCTGTGGCTCCTTTTCTCGCGGGATTTCGCCTCCTCCGCCTTCCTTCCAGCGGTCTCCTCCTCCTCCTCTTCCCCCTCCTCTTCCTCCTCCTCTTCCTCCTCCTCCGTTACCTCGGATCGGTCCGTCCTCCTCTCTGCGCCACCGGGACGGACACGGAGCGGCTGGCGGAGAGGGAGCTGCGTGTCCGTGGATCCATCGTGCTGCCGTGGACAGAACCAGGAAGCAGCTCCGTGTCCGTGTGTGGGTTTTAATCAGAGCCACAGGTGATGGAGATAATCAGCTGATCTGGAACCAGCAGGACCTGCAGGAAGTCCACTGGAGGGCCTGGATCTTCTCACCATCCCCACCTACTGCAGGACACCAAACACTCCCACATAATCAGAGGAATAATAGGAATAAACAAATAAACAAATAGCACTCAAATAATGTTTCAAATATACACATATACATGTAAACGTGTTTAAAACAGGACAGTGCAAACAGCAAAAACATTCAACTGGAACAGAACAAAGCACAGATTTTTTTATGTGGATTTTTTAAAGTATTATTTCTTTTTTTTTTTACAGCCAACCTGAACGTTTCCAGTGATTGATTATTTTGTGTGTTTTTACACTAAACAGGTAAAGTCAGTTGAAAGTTTTTTTTAGTCTTTCATCCAGAATTTGTTCATTTTTAAAAGCTGAAAATCAGCCATCAAACGGTGCCATAAAATAGGAGTTCCAGACCTGGAGGGCGTTTTCCATCCCATAATCCACGTATTAAACCCTAAAATGTCAGCAGTGTGTAAATGTTCTTGTCCTGAGACCAAATCTATAAAAACTAGGAGAAAAGAATGTTTAAAATATTTAAAATACAAAATAAGTCTGGAGTTCCCTGAAATCCCATTTTTCTCTTGTCCCCCTGATGACCAAACTGGATCTCTGATAAAACAGTTAGAATCTAATTTAAATCTAGTTTTATTGGTTTGATTTTTTTCTTTCACGTCTCTGTAATTGTGGGAACATTTTTTAATGAACATAATATTTAAAATAATAATTATTATTTATGGAACGTGTCCCACAACATGTTAGCAGAACATGGTGATGACCTTTCTGTCTTCTGTGTCTCGTTTTTGTCATTGTTTTTTTTGTCATTCCAATCTGGAATGACAAAAAAAATGTAAACATAAAAATGGATGGAATACCTGAAAATAAAGGCATTTATTGACAGTAAAAGTGTGTTTCTGTGGTCTCACACTGCAGCAGCATTCATTTCTGAGAGATTTAGTGATTTTGCAGCTACTGGGGTCAAATCTGTTGGAAAATAAAAGCATTCACCTTTTTCCAGCCTTCATGAATATTTTTCTTTCACATATTTAAAAGACTGAGGTTATATTGTTACAGGACTCTCTCTGTTTAATATTGTGACTAATTCATGTTGTTTCATCACTGCAATCCACATTATGCATTCATTATAAGAGAAATCTGTAGAAAGATATAAACAAACAAACAAAAAAAAAACACCCCAAAACCCCCACAAGAGATGGTCTACAGAACTGAAGTGGGAATGGAAAATTCACAAATAATAATAATAATAATAATAATAATAATAATAATAAATAAAGTATCTGTAAAAAAAAAAAAAAGTGGTGACAGCAGAAAGCTGAACTTCTTGTTGAATCTGTTATATTTAGTTGTGCCTTTTATTGAATTAATTTTCTACTGAAGCATTTTATTTAAAATTTTCTGACATTTTATTGCCAGGATTCTAATTATTTTCATATTTTTTGACTGAAAAATGTCAGTAAAGTGAACTGTTGTACTTTTTGCTTCAGCAGCAGGTTGATTTCAAGGCGTCTGATCAACTTTCACTTTAGTACGGTTAATTACATTACATAATGATATATTTATATGATTATTATTTATTCTCATTAAGAGCTTGAAGAGTTCCAACTACCTGCAGATCGATCAAAGCCTGAGAAGGTCTGAGATGTCCGTCATGTGGAGGTCAGTCCAGAGACTTCCTGTTGCATTGATGGCATCCTAAAATCAGGTTTAATCCATCAGCTGTAATCTGTTGCCCTCTACGATGGATTTAAGGCCATGGATGGATTTGCTCTGTGTCAGGATCATTCTTTCTCCACACAGTTCAGATATGAGGTCAAAAGGTCACTGATAACCAAAGTGTTTAATTTCATTTTCATTAGTGGTACATATTTTCAGTGCCTCTTACATCAGATGGTGTTACCGGCCGGCATTAGGAGCTTCTGTCTGAGCGTCTCTGCTTAATTAGAGCAGAGACCACCTGAAAACCAGAGGATGCAGCCTGAATGCTGAGGAAGCAACGGTCCAGCTAGACCTGCACAGAAAGTTAATGATGACCTGGAAGAAGCAGAACAAAGACACTGTGGACCCAACAGGAAACAGAAAAATAAAAAAAAATCCCTTCATCAGCTGCTGATGTAGTGCAGAAATACCTTTAGATATGATCTGCATAAAGGAAAAGGTGATATAATTATGGTGAGAGCTTTTAAACTGAAGAACAAAGTTAATAAAATACATGAGAAAAACACTCAGAGTTCAGTCCTCCTCCAAGGCTGCTCATTCCCCCACATGGCAGACATGCAGCATTAGTTTATTAGTTATTGATGATCAGAAATCACAGCACCATTTAATGTAGATGTACCCACAAACCAAATGACCTCCTGCTGAATACAGGCATGTGTTCTGCATGTGTACGTTATGTACGGATACCGGATCACGTGACCTACATATGTAGCGGGTGACTCAGAAACCCCCCCACAGTTTAATCAGCTGTTCCTTGGATCATTTCTGATGGATAAGTCCTGATAAGTCCTCAGTGGTGGATTTGTAGTAGGATCACAATCAGCTGATGTAGTGTTCACTGGTTGTCATGGTTACAGTGACTCCGTGCTGCTATCTGGCAATGATACAGAAACCTTTAACTAATCCATGGATCCAGACTATAAGCTGCATCACTGCCAGAATCTGATCACTTGGTCCTTGAGTCATTTCTGACATTCACTGGAAACTTCATCCAAATCTGTTACAGACAGACAAACAATAGAAAAAGCCTCATACAGCAGCTTTAACACCAGTTCCAGCCTGTGTGATGTTCTCTGTACCAGCGTGGACCATAATCTCCTCACTAAGAGCCTCTGGGGTGAGATCTGACGTCCACTAGCCTGATATCTCCAGCAGAGGGCAGAGGTTGGAGGAAGCTGCTCTGAACTCTTTACATAACACCATAAAGCCGGTCTCGTGTGGATAGAAGACTTTACAGAGAGAAATCCATCTCCAGGATTAGAAGCTGCTTTCTTTCTTCATCTCTTTCTCTTTCTCCGCCTCGTTTCTTCCTCTTCTTCGTCGTTTATCCTCCTCTTCTTTCATCCCATGTTCTCTCCGGGTCTCCCTGCGGAGTTTCGTGAGTAAAAAGCCAAATTGGTGGATTAAGACAAAGTCACCTTCACTTCGGCACAAAGACAAAGGACGAACACACAGTTTGTGTCTGGTTTCCACTCCAGTGTCTGAACAACGTCTCCTCTTAGTGAGTTTAATGTGACCTCGATGCAGTGAGGAAACATGACGAAGCTTTAAAACAACAAGACTTCATGCTGAACTCGTTCCTCTGAATCTATGAAGGTAATTCTCCAGATGTCTTTCTTTGGAGGCAGGTGAGATAAACGAAGAGGATTCTGGTGAGTTTCCCACATCTGTCACTGAAAAGTCATTTAAAATCCATAAATCTTTAGAGCAATTAATGCACGCTCTGACCTACTTGAAACATTTACAGCATTAATTATGAATTAAAATGCAGATATTTGTAAAAGTTCAGCTTCATGTCTCAAAAATGAGTCACAAAATGACAAAAAAATGACACAAAATGCCCATTGACCCACTTTCAAAATGTTTTCTTCCATTTTTTTTACACATTGAGAGTGGAGGCTGTTTGAACAACAACATCTGAGGAAGTATGGAAGCTAAAAATCTGAATTTCCAGAGACAGAAGCTTAAAGACACAGATGGAAGAAGGAGAGAAATGACTATGAATGAGTTGTTTCAGCACCACGGACAGCTCCATGGATTCATCAATAAACAGACCTGCTGATATTTAGAACAGAATACAATCAATACTATTGATCCTTCATAGGACATGAATGTGGACCAGCAGCATGTCAACATAGACAGGAGGACTGATGGAGGTCCACAGCTGGAAGAGGATGAAGATAGAAGTTTGTGTTGGAGAAGATGGAGGACATGATGGAGAACCAGGGGCCTCATTTATAAATCTTGCGTACGCACAAAACAGGACTAGAAAGTGGCGTAAATCACAACCTTTTCGTAGAAAGTGGCGTACGCTGTGTACGTTGTGATTTCTAAAAACAAACTTGGCGTGAGAATGTGCGCACCGGTGCACCAACCTTGATGCTTGCTTAAGCACATTTTGGAGACAGAGGGAACGGCAGTGCCGGAGGGTGAAGTGGTGAATTGAAACCACACTGATCTCAAACCTTTATTGTTATCACATATTAGACTTGTAGAGCCGGATAATCATAAACCCTCATTGTTGTACATGTTCATAGTGCGCCATTCAGCCTACGACTGTATTTGCAGAACTATGTTCATATATCAAACATCTTCAAATGATATAGAGCGGTGAGTGGCACTGATTGATTACTAATTTGGAAAAGGCCTGTGACAATCAGTCCAATCGCTGATCAAGTGGATAAATAGCAGGTGACAGCCGTGTGTAATGTGGCACAATGGATGCGCTGGCATTGCTGGAAGATCACGTTAAGAATGGAGAGAGATTTTAGGCGATTTCCTGGCCCATGATGATGACTGGCTAATAAGCCGATTCAGATTCCCTAGAGCAGTGCTCTTGGATCTATGTGCTGAACTGGGCCGTCTTAGACCGACCCCCCCACCCAAACCATCCCGGTACAGACACAGGAGCTGACGACTCGGGGGTTTCTGGCTCCTTCCAGCGTTAAGTGGCCGACAGGTCTGTGTTTTATATGAAGAATATATGAGGTTACATTTGTTGTCTAAATCCTATCTGGGTCTGATATACAGTTAAATGATGTCCTTTAGGTCTGGATATCACAACCATCCCTCAGCGCAATAATGCCAGCTGTTTGGATGACATTATAAACATGACCAGTCAGTACATCAGGTTTCCTTACACTGTGGGTGAACAGCCCAACATTAAACGGCAATTTGCAGCAATGTCCGGTTTCACAAATGTAATCGGTGTAACTGACTGCACTCATGTTGCTTTAAGGGCTCCGAGTGAAGATGAATTTGTCTGTGAACCGAAAAAATGTATTCAATCATTGTATAAATTATTTGTACATCGGACATGATCATAACAAATTTAGTGTCAGGGTGGCCTGGGTCAACACATGATTCATTCATCCTGATGCACAGCAGAGAAAAGACTGCAGGGGGCGCTGCGTGAAATGCCGTGGATCAGCAGCTTATTTGGTAAATGGTTGTATTTATATAGCACTTTTATCCAAAGCGCTTTACATGATACGTCACATTCACACATTCACGGTGGAAGCTGCCATGCAAGGTGCTAACCATGACCCACCAGGAGCAGTTAGGGGTTCGGTATCTTGCTTAGAGACACCTCGATATGAGCTCAACAGGCCGAGGATCAAACCGGCAACTCTCCAGTTACAAGACGGCCACTCTACCCACTGAGCCACGCTGGTACATTCATGAGTTACTCTGCATTGACCATTCATGGTAAAATGTGGGTGTGTTGTGGGCGGAATGTGAGGTGGATCCAGCTGTGCAATCTTCCAGCTGGTGTGTGATTATAAAGAAATTGCGTGCAGCTGTGCTTACGCACAGTTTTATAAATCAGGGGCGAACGGCGTACGCCCATTTCAGATTTTCGGCATACGCAAACTTTTAGTATGGATCCTACGCAATGTTTTATAAATGAGGCCCCAGGTCTCTATACAGTCCGAGCAACATGAGGATGCTTTTACAGTAGATCATAAGAGTCAGTCTCATCTTAGTCCAGGTTCCACATCCAGTCCAGTCAGATCTCTAGTAAAACCACAGTATAATAACCTCTAAATAATCACAAGCTTCATGGTTCCTTTGTTTTAGTGCAAAAATGCTCACATTTAAGGAATTAATTTTTTACTAAAAATAATGAACAACCTGAAATTTATGAAGAAAAATAAATGAATCACTGGTATCTGAAATTGAAAAAAAAAATCAGACAAAAAACAAAATATTGCAAGAACAAGACAACACGACAAAAGCAAAATACAAAACAAAAAATGAGACAAACGACATGAAACAAAAAGAAAAAAGTTGGGAAGCTACAATAAATGGACAAACAACAAAAATGAGACACAAAAGAACAATCCAGTATTTTACTTTCTGATCTAAACAACTTGTCATGGTCTAGAAATGATTTTAAATAATAAAGTTAATGTCTTCTCTGGAATTTTTACACTTTGAGGGCCGGATTGGACCCTCTGGAGGACCACTTCGGGGCCCTCTGGAGGACCGCTTCGGGGCCCTCTGGAGGACCGCTTCGGGGCCCTCTGGAGGACCGCTTCGGGGCCCTCTGGAGGACCGCTTCAGGGCCCATGTTTGGCCCCTGCTGTAGAGTCTGTGTCTCCAGCTCCTCCATCTTATCACCCATAGACTGAACATCTCTTTGATAACAGATGAAGAGCTGGTCCAGTCTCTCCAAACTCTCTCTCCCGTTCTCCTGTTCCTTTGCCTCCAGCTCATCTCCTCCATAGGAATTCCTCCAGAATATCACGTCTAAACATCCCGGGAGTTACAGAGATCTCAGTGAGATCAGAGGCTCCAGCTGGGAGGAAATCATATCCGTCTGGCTCCGTTGCTCTGCAGGTAGAACTCCACTGAGCAACAGTTTTTCCATCCATTTCCTCTCCTCACTCCTCCAAGATAATCAACAAAAGCAGAATAAAAAAAAACATTTACATCGCCAATGATTGTAAAATACGTTTGGCATCAAGAAGACAAAACACTAAACTGAAAAATGCAGGACTGCAAAGCTGCTGGAACAGACTGCCTCATCAGCGACACCTTCTGGTTTTCTTTGGAAGCCACATCCTTCTCTCAGACCTGCTCTCCTTCATGGATGTCTTTTTGACACATGAACAGATTCCATTCATCCACCAGATGTTCTCCTGCTGGTGTCTCCAGTAAATCCATAAACCTGTAAATTTATCTGAGTGTTCTGTAATCTGTGCATCAGCAGAAAACAGGCTGCTGGATGTTCAAGATCACAATTATCAGCCTAATTATTCGTATTAAATGTAGAGAACATTCATAAAATACAGGATTATTTACCGTTCTAAAATTCTAAAAAAAAATGTTTCTAAAAAACTGTAAGGAGTTTGTTTCTGCTGGTTTAAGAACAGCACAATGGTGTCATTTCATTGTCTAATGTTGACCATTTAAAATAATCCAGGCATCTCATGTGTACATTATTTACAGTTTGGGACTTTTTGTGTGTTGTGCAATTAAATTAAAACCTTTTTCTTGTGATTCTACTAGTTATTAGAATCAGAATCACTTCATTCATCCCCAAAGTGAAATTCAGTTGTCAGGGTTCTTATCTGTTTAATTTTGAATTGAATAGACTGACTGCTGATGGCAAGAAAGATTTCCTAAATCTTTCGGTCTTGCAGTGCAGGGATAGGAGCTGTCCACTGATGTTTTGTTGTTCATTGAGGCAGATGTGAAGTGGATGATCCATGTTGGTCAGAATGGCCTCCATCTTTCTCAGTGCCCGTCTCTCCACTTCATCCTCCAATGTGTTCAATCTGATTCCAACCACAGAGCAGCTTTTTTAATCAGTTTGTTCAGATGTCTTGCATCCTTGTTCTTTATGCTGCCTCCTCAGCAGACTGCAGCATAAAACAGGACACTTGCTACCACAGACTGATAAAACATCTGCAGCATCTTACTGCAGATGTCTAAAGATTGAAGTCTTCGGAGGCAATAAAGTCGGCTCTGGCCCTTTTTGTAGATGAAGTCTACGTTTGTAGACCAGTCCAACTTATTATCAAGGTGGACACCTAAATATTTATATGATGTCACCATCTCGATGTCCACAAGTGTTCACTGGCTGAAGAGGGGGTTTGGATCTGTGGAAATCTATGATCATTTCCTTTGTCTTTGAGTAGCAGCAGTTTTTGTGACTCCAGTCACTGAAGGCACTTATCAGATCTCTGTATTCAGCTTCATGTCCATTTCTGATACATGCCACCATAGCAGTGTCATCAGAGTATTTCTGAATGTGGCAGGACTCAGTGCTGGATTTGAAGTCAGATGTATACAGAGTGAACAGGAATGGAGCCAGGACTGTTCCTTGTGGAGTCCCAGTACTACTCATTAATGTCCCAGAAACACAGTTCCCCAGCCTGACAAACTGTGGCCTTCCTGTCAGGTTATCTAACTAAACAGGAAAAAAAATCAGTGAAAGAAATCGATTGCTCAACAAATTATAATTAAAATCTGTTCACATGTGAAGAATGAAAGAAAAGTTTAAGAAGAAAATCTATCAGTTTTATTTTAAAAAAGCAGATATTTTCTGTAAACACTGGACCACAACTAGCTGTGTAAAATAAAAGTTATTCGGTTTGAGATCTGAGTGCCTGTGGAGCAGAAAGAAGAGGATTCTTCTGATTGGTGATTTTCCGTTGACTTTGGGGTAATAATTCAGAGTTTTAACTGAAGAATCTATGGATTAAACTCAGCTGGAGGATGAAACTGGTCTAAAAGCTTCAAAATGAGGAGGTGAGAGGATGAGGAGGACAGAAAGAGACCAAAAAAACCTTCTTTCACCTGGTAAACAGATCCATCAGCTCCTGGTGCCGCTGCGCTCTGATCCCTGATGGACCAGCATCAGGGTTCTCATTTCCACAGAGAGAGGATGAAGTCTACACCCAGATGAAGGAAGAAGAGCCTGAAACTGAAGTCAAACACATTTAGTCCCACTTCAGAAATAATCACTGAGTTACTGAGGTGGAGCCTTGAAGAGCAGCTTTTAGGTCTGTGAGGTGGCATTAAAAAAAACATCCACTCCAATTAGATTAAGCACATTTTGACCACTGGTTTCTATCATTTTACTGATAAACTTCTGAGATGCAAACATTTTGTGGTGTCTTTGCTCCCCTGTGACTCCATATCTTTTTGTTTTGTACAGACATTTGATGACATCATTTTGAAATGCACATTTTTCACCATTTAAGGACAGTTTATACTCAAACAACTAATGGATTCATTGAGAAAATGATCGACACACCAGTCAAAGGTGTAAGTTACAGAACATCTTCTCACCAAAGCCGGCAGACTGCTAACTAAGACACCGAAACATCAGCCACCAGCAGAGGCTCTAAATGTCCGTCGTCTCCCCTCAGTGGATGCAGAACCGATGGACCATCACACAGAGACTCCAGGTTGTAGATATATTCATGAGTGGTGATTGCTGGGGTCTTCTGGGAGGAAGAGCCGTGGTGGTGGACCAATCCAACGGGTCAAGAGGTCTGGAGCTCAATCAATCCTCATGTGTACCAGGTGGCATCTGGAGCTCAGCCATCATCCAACTGTTATCAATCCCAGTTCCAGCTGGTGGCTGGTGTAACACTCAGCAGCAGCTCTACTGACATCTGGAGGTGGATGGGGACATAACATCAGCCCTGGACAGATCCAGTGTGAAAACACATCAATAGATTGTTGATTTTCTGCTGCTCTTTGAACTGCCCATCTCTAACTGCCGCTCCACTGTGAAAACTTTAAAACTAGTGCTTTAAAATAATTTTATTCTAAATTTAAGAAAATAATCCCAAATAGCACATTTCCTGTAGTCAGTTTGTGTAAACTACTACTAATAATAACAATAAAGACACAGTTTGGCCTAAAAGCCTCATTTTTTGTGTTTAAACTGTCATTAGCACATACCCCCCCACCCCACCCCACCCCAACCACCACCACCACCACCACCAGTGGGTGGAGAAATTTTGCACACAAGACTTTTTAACAGTTTACTGAATAGTACTTTATGCTGCTCTGGAAAACACTCAGGAACCGCTTGGAGCTCAGAGGGTTAAAGGCATTATGGAGGATGTTTTTGTTGTTTAATTTGTCTGATTCACATAAAATGAATATACTGACCTTTAGTGGACTTGTGTGTATGGTTTCTAAAAGAATAAAAAATAAAAAAAATAACTGTGGACATGGCAGGACCTGAAAAACATCAGCCAATCAACGCGCTCGGACCGAGGCGTTTGGTTTGCTCCCTTTCCTGTCAATCAAAAATCTTCCGGCTCAGGCCTAGTTACGTAGATTACGTACGCCTTGGACTTACGTGTTTTCTGTATGTGTTGCTTTGGTATAGCTTCGTAGTTAGCTGGAGACTTGTTTTGCTCATCTTTTTTTACATAATGGCAGATAAAGATCCAGGGGGACCCAGCCGTAAAAGACAGCTTCACGAGTGCTACGCAAGGTTATGGAGGGGGGCGTTTCTTCGTAAATGTTAAGAGGGGGGAGGTTAGAGGGGGGTGAGGGAGAGCTTGTATGTGCACATGCTACGTTCAAAGTCGTAGGAAATTAAATCTACTGAATCTGATTTTCTCCTTTATACTCTGTGGCCTAATTCAGTGAGATCATCTTCTTTCCTGTCCATGTCGGTACTTTTAACTCATCTAAAGAAACACAATATTTGCCAAACAGGCTCAAGTTTCTCCACACATAAACAGCTAAAAGAAACGAGAGTGGGCAGGATGCTGCTGAACTACAAAATGGACACTAGATGGCAGCAAAAGACTGAAAGTGCCAGCAGTGTGCTGAGCTTTACAATTCTCCAGATCAGACCCAATGTTGAGCTCAGAATTCAATGAAATTATGCAGAACATGAACACGTTCTTGTAATCTCCAGTTAAATATCACTAACTATAAAACCTGTACATTTCTCTTTTGGTTGTTGAGACCAGCATCCTGGACAAACCTGTGTGACGGTTTAGAGCAGAAACAGAACGGTGTAATGTGGAGAAAATGAAGCTGACGCTTGACTGGAAATATTGATTCTTCCTCCTGTTTCTATCTGGTATCTGATCAGGGTTTAATGCAACCAACTTTCCTGTGTCTCTAAAGGATTTTATGTGCCTTCAAACAAGTGACCAGTAAATTATAAATATGTTGGAATATGTGGAGTTCAGAGGAAGTTAATCTGTTCATCAACAGCTGAATGACAGATAAAGGTGTCTGTTGCACTGAAAACACTAAAAACTGAAGAGAAAACACATAAAACTCTGATTAAAGCTGAGATAAACTGCAGTAAATGGTCCTGTACTGAAGCGTCACGTGTTCACACATAATAGGAAGGTATTTCAGAAGTAATCACTGCGCCTAAACGATCGACACAGATGGAATCAGATCAATGAAATTAACGACAAACAACAAGACTGTTACCTCGATTTAGATTTTAGTTAATAGACAGAAAAGTGTTCAGTCTTCATAAGTGTGTTCATTAAGATCTCAAATTATGTTCCATAAAACATTTAAATTTTTAACTTTTGAGAATTTTACGTCTTTTTTACACTTGGAAAATCTCTATAATGAACTGGAAAATCTTTTGAAATCATTTTAAGGGTCCAATATCTGCAAAAGTGTAACTTCTAAAGCCATGAAACTTAAATTTTGTAATGATCCACCATCCAACAGTATTTAATTATTGGCCTTTGAAATTGAAAGAAAATGCAGAATTGTCGTATGAGGGTGGTATTAAGACCAAGTATGATCAGACAAGTTTACAGTTGTTTGATTTTATTGTTATTGTTTGACTTATTAAAACTTGACAAAAATGACTCAGAAATCCGTCTAAAATGTCCAGAAACTTCTTCAGAATCACTCAATGTCCAAAATGATGTGAGATCTGTGAAAAATGGGTTAAAAGGTCCAGAAATTACTTGAAATGTGCCTAAAATGACTGAAAATGCCCTAAAATGTCAATAATGAATAACTATTGGACCTTGGAAATGGAAAAAAGATGGTTCCTGTAAGTGTGTATGAATGGATGGATCCATATTTTTACTAAAATCCAGTCTTTGCTCAAACATCAGGACCCAAAATATCTCATCATTGTCCTAAATGACATGAACTGTGTATGAAGTGCTTTAAAATTCTTCAAAAAGGATTCAAACACTTTCAAAGTGAATCCAAAAATGAATTAAAATTTACAACATTATTCAATAACGTCCAAAATTTGTCCTAAAATGACTTAAATTTTTCTAAATTGCTCCAGACCTGACCAAAATTACTCAGAATGGGTTCTGGAAGGGTGTGAAACTTTCTGCAATAAATTCAAAATCCAGGCGTTTTATGGCAGGGAAAGGCTGAATAAAATCATTGATGTAATTTTATACACACTTTTATGAATCATTAAACAGGAAAAACAAAGTAGAGCTGCTTGTTTTTGGCTTCCTCTCTGTTTTTAAAGAAGAAGACGCTTCATGGCTCCTCTATGAACTCCTAAGTCCAAACCAACACTTTAACAGTCATGGAGGAGGAGAAGCAAAGGAGAGCAGAGGAGCTTTAAATGAAGAAGAACGAGGTGTTTGTGGAGCACATGAAGCATCAGGTGTTGTAGAACAAACAGAGGAGTAGAGGTTAATGGTTCATTCTCTCTCTGGTTTGTTGTGTCTCCACGTCTCTGAGGTTAAACATCAGATGATCATCTCTGGGTTGAACCTCAGCTGACCTCCAACAGACAGGAGGAAATGGAAATGAAACGCTCAGAGGAGGAAAAGTGTTCCTCCTCCTCTCTCTCCGATCCATCTTCGTTCTCCTCAGCGCTGTGTTCAGAGAAGGTCAGAACCTGGAAAATAGGCTACACTCCGGCGTTTTGTCACCACACACCTTCACCTGCCGAGCACAACTGGGACACGGCGGCCAAAAATACACCGCTGCGTGCATTTACACCGCATCCGTTCTGCATTACGCTGCATTTGTTGTCCTTTCAGAGGAGGCAGGAGAGCGGGACGAGGTGACATTTTACTGCTTCTAGTTTGTAGAATCCTCCTGAATTACTGTCGTCCTCAGATGATGGAGAGTCCTCCAGGAGAACATCCATCCTCAGGGTTAACTGGAGGTGTTGGAGTTAACTGGGTCATTCCAGAGGAGTTTAACCCCGACCTGCTCACATCAGATGATCCTTTATCTACAACTTCAATATACTGAATGAACTTTTACTTCCTTCTGAGAACATTTCAGCTATAGGTGCTTCAAACATTTTTAAATTCACTGATTTTCACACTAGAAATAAGTTCACAGGCGAACAGAGAGGAGAATCTGAAAATACTCAGAGAATGAAGGCCGAGCTTTCCACGTCTTCCTGCAGATAAAGGATCATCTGGTTCTGAGGAGGTCTGGACCGATGGGTTCTTCATGGACTGACCCAGTCAGAGACAGGAATCAGAAAATGTCATCTCCAGAAAGGATGATCAGAGCAGGGCTGCAACTAACGATCATTTAATCGTCCATTTTATCCATTTGTTGTTGCAGCACTAGATCAGAACATTTAAATCAGAGCAGCAGAAACACATCTGAAGCCAACAAAAGCAGAAAATACTGGTTTGGACACCTTTCCTACCTTTTTAGAAAATTCTGTTTCAGCTCAAATTTTGTTCAAAAACGTCACCCAGTGAAACTTTAGTTTCTCTCTGTATTTTTATTTAATTTTCTGTTTGTTTTGGTTGTCTTTGTCCCATTTCTTGTCTTTTTGTAACATTTTTTGGTCATTTTCTGTTTGTTTCTGTTTTTTTGTCATGTTCTAACATCAAAATGTTGCCGGGTGAAATGTTTACTGTGCAATCAGAGGATCATACGGCAGATGATTTACTGTCCTTCTGATGTGCAGAAAAGCAGAATGGAGGTGAATTAACAGAATAATCAAACCATTCATGTAGAAGCCAGTGAAGGGAGCGTGGGGTGATGTTTCCAAACGCACCCCGAGCCTGGAGCCCCGTGAGGACAACCGGCATGGACACTAACGGGAGAAACGTGGCATTTAGAGCAGAAAGGTGTGACATGCAAGCTTCACGCTGGCCGTCATTTGCATAGAAACACGGCGTCACATCGTCCTCAGGGCCTCCTATTAATAACAGCTGACCTTTAACACGTTTAGGCTGTGAAACATCGTAGAACAGACCTGAGGACGACACATAACACCTTCTACAGCTCACATTCAGCCCTGTCTGTAGCCCTGTCTGTAGCCCTGTCTGTAGCCTGTCTGTAGCTCTGTCCGTAGCCCTGTCTGTAGTCTGTCTGTAGACTGTCTGTAGCCCTGTCTGTAGCCTTTATGTAGCTCTGTCTGTAGTCTGTCTGTAGCCCTGTCTGTAGCCCTGCCTGTAACCCTGTCTGTAGCTCTGTCTGTAGCCTGTCTGTAGCCTGTCTGTAGCCCTGTTTGTAACCCTGTCTGTAGCCTGTCTGTAACCCTGTCTGTAACCCTGTCTGTAGCCCTGTCTGTAGCCCTGTCTGTAACCCTGTCTGTAATTCTGTCTGTAGTCTGTCTGTAGCCCTGTATGTAGCCCTGGCTGTAGCCCTGGCTGTAGCCCTGTCTGTAGCCTTGTCTGTAGCTCTGTCTGTAGCTCTGTCTGTAGCCCTGTATGTAGCCCTGTCTGTAGCCCTGTGTGTAGCCCTGTCTGTAACCCTGTCTGTAGCTCTGTCTGTAGCCTGTCTGTAGCCCTGTCTGTAGCCTGTCTATAGTCTGTCTGTAATTCTGTCTGTAGCCCTGTCTGTAGCCCTGTCTGTAGCCTGTCTGTAGCTCTGTCTGTAGCCCTGTCTGTAGTCCTGTCTGTAGCCGTGTCTGTAGCCCTGTCTGTAGCTCTGTCTGTAGCCTGTCTGTAGTCTGTCTCTAGCTCTGTCTGTAGTCTGTCTGTAATTCTGTCTGTAGCCCTGTCTGTAGCCTGTCTGTAGTCTGTCTCTAGCTCTGTCTGTAGCCTGTCTGTAGCCCTGTCTTTAACCCTGTCTGTAGCCCTGTCTGTAGCCCTGTCTGTAGCCTGTCCGTAGCCCTGTCTGTAGCCCTGTCTGTAGCCTGTCTGTAGTCTGTCTGTAGCCTGTCTGTAGCCCTGTCTTTAACCCTGTCTGTAGCCCTGTCTGTAGCCCTGTCTGTAGCCTGTCCGTAGCCCTGTCTGTAGCCCTGTCTGTAGCCTGTCTGTAGTCTGTCTCTAGCTCTGTCTGTAGCCTGTCTGTAGCCCTGTCTTTAACCCTGTCTGTAGCCCTGTCTGTAGCCCTGTCTGTAGCCTGTCCGTAGCCCTGTCTGTAGCCCTGTCTGTAGCCTGTCTGTAGTCTGTCTGTAGCTCTGTCTGTAGCCCTGTATGTAGCCCTGTCTGTAACCCTGTCTGTAGCTCTGTCTGTAGCCTGTCTGTAGCCCTGTCTGTAGCCTGTCTGTAGTCTGTCTGTAATTCTGTCTGTAGCCCTGTCTGTAGCTCTGTCTGTAGCCTGTCTGTAGTCTGTCTCTAGCTCTGTCTGTAGCCTGTCTGTAGCACTGTCTTTAACCCTGTCTGGAGCCCTGTCTGTAGCCTGTCCGTAGCCCTGTCTGTAGCCCTGTCTGTAGCCCTGTCTGTAGCTCTGTCTGTAGCCTGTCTGTAGCCCTGTCTTTAACCCTGTCTGTAGCCCTGTCTGTAACCCTGTCTGTAGCCCTGTCTGTAACTCTGTCTGTAGCCTGTCTGTAGCCCTGTCTGTAGCCCTGTCTGTAGCCCTGTCTGTAGCTCTGTCTGTAGCCTGTCTGTAGCCCTGTCTTTAACCCTGTCTGTAGCCCTGTCTGTAGTCTGTCTCTAGCTCTGTCTGTAGCCTGTCTGTAGCCTGTCTGTAGCCCTGTCTGTAGCCCTGTCTGTAACACTGTCTGTAGCCCTGTCTTTAACCCTGTCTGTAGCCCTGTCTGTAACCCTGACTGTAGCCTGTCCGTAGTCTGTCTGTAGCCCTGTCTGTAGCCCTGTCTGTAACACTGTCTGTAGCCTGTCTGTAGCCCTGTCTTTAGCCTTGTCTGTAGAACTGTCTGTAGCCTGTCTGTAGCCCTGTCCGTAGCCCTGTCTGTAGCCTGTCTGTAACCTGTCTGTAGCTCTGTCTTTAACCCTGTCTGTAACCCTGTCTGTAGCCCTGTCTTTAACCCTGTCTGTAGCCTGTCTGTAGTTTCTTCTGTAGCCTGTCTGTAGCCTGTCTGTAGCTCTGTAGGTAGCCCTGTCTGTTGGCCTGTCTGTAGACTGTCTGTAACCCTTTCTGTAGCCCTGTCTTCAACCCTGTCTGTAGCCCTGTCTGTAGTCTGTCTGTAGCCCTGTCTGTAGCCCTGTCTGAAGCCTGTCTGTAACCCTGACTGTAACCCTTTCTGTAGCCCTGTCTGTAGCCTGTCTGTAACCCTGTCTGTAGCCCTGTCTGTAGCCCTGTCTGTAGCCTGTCTGTAGCCTGTCTGTAGCCCTGTTTGTAACCCTGTCTGTAACCCTGTCTGTAGCCCTGTCTGTAGCCCTGTCTGTAACCCTGTCTGTAGCCCTGTCTGTAACCCTGTCTGTAGCTCTGTCTGTAGCCTGTCTGTAGCCCTGTCTGTAACCCTGTCTGTAATTCTGTCTGTAGCTCTGTCTGTAGCCCTGTCTGTAGCCCTGTCTGTAGCCCTGTCTGTAGCTCTGTCTGTAACCCTGTCTGTAGCTCTGTCTGTAGCCTGTCTGTAGCCCTGTCTGTAGCCCTGGCTGTAGCCCTTTCTGTAGCTCTGTCTGTAACCCTCTCTGTAGCTCTGTCTGTAGCCTGTCTGTAGCCCTGACTGTAACCCTGTCTGTAGCCCTGTCTGTAGCCTGTCTGTAGCCCTGTTTGTAACCCTGTCTGTAGCCTGTCTGTAACCCTGTCTGTAGCCCTGTCTGTAACCCTGTCTGTAGCCCTGACTGTAATACTTTCTGTAGCCCTGTCTGTAACCCTGTCTGTAGCTCTGTCTGTAGCCCTGTCTGTAGCCTGTCTGTAGCCCTGTTTGTAACCCTGTCTGTAACCCTGTCTGTAGCTCTGTCTGTAGCCATTTCTGTAGCCCTGTCTGTAGCCCTGTCTGTAACCCTGTCTGTAATTCTGTCTGTAGCCCTGTCTGTAACCCTGTCTGTAGCTCTGTCTGTAGCCTGTCTGTAGCCCTGTCTGTAGCCCTGTCTGTAACCCTGTCTGTAATTCTGTCTGTAGCCCTGTCTGTAACCCTGTCTGTAGCCCTGTCTGTAACCCTGTCTGTAGCTCTGTCTGTAGCCTGTCTGTAGCCCTGTCTGTAGCCCTGTCTGTAACCCTGTCTGTAATTCTGTCTGTAGCCCTGTCTGTAGCCCTGTCTGTAACCCTGTCTGTAGCTCTGTCTGTAGCCTGTCTGTAACCCTGTCTGTAGCCCTGGCTGTAGCCCTGTCTGTAGCCCTGTCTGTAACCCTGTCTGTAGCTCTGTCTGTAACCCTGTCTGTAGCTCTGTCTGTAGCCTGTCTGTAGCCCTGTCTGTAGCTCTGTCTGTAGCTCTGTCTGTAACCCTGTCTGTAGCTCTGTCTGTAGCCTGTCTGTAGCCCTGACTGTAACCCTGTCTGTAGCTCTGTCTGTAGCCTGTCTGTAGCCCTGTCTGTAGCTCTGTCTGTAGCTCTGTCTGTAACCCTGTCTGTAGCTCTGTCTGTAGCCTGTCTGTAGCCCTGTCTGTAGCCCTGTCTGTAGCTCTGTCTGTAACCCTGTCTGTAGCCCTGTCTGTAGCTCTGTCTGTAACCCTGTCTGTAGCTCTGTCTGTAACCCTGTCTGTAGCTCTGACTGTAACCCTGTCTGTAGCTCTGTCTGTAGCCTGTCTTTAACCCTCCTCATCCAGGAAATATCCTGGTTACTTCTCTGTTTGTTTCATCCTTAAATCTGACTCATTGTTTATAAATCATTAAATCATAATTATTACTGATTGAATTGTTTTAATCACTTATTAAGCAGAAAAGCCAAATACTCCATGATGAAAGTCTGATTTGATCTCTTTTATTCCACTTCATGTGAGATATTTAGAGCCTTAGTTGGGATGCTGGAATTTGACCTTTTTCAAAAACTTATTGATGTTTTTTACTTTTGGTTCAACAAATTTGAAGAAAATAACAGATAAATCAACAGTAATAACAACAACAACAACAATAGTAATAATAATAATAATAATAATAATAATAATGAACTGCTGCCCTTTAAATCACACCTTCAGTCAAAACTGGAATTAAATCTTCTCAGATGGAATTGTAGTTTCTCAGCACAGTTAATTAAAAACTTGATGTACAGGTCATTATTTTCTCTTTTTATTTATTTATTTGAGCCAAAATGCCCAACAGTTAGCTGGATGTTTGGATGGGATTAACGTTCTAAATCAATTACAGGTAGAGCTTTAATTAGTCAGGTTACAGGAAATTCAATAAAACATTTAACTGATTCATTCATCAGAAGAAATACCCGACCAGATGCCAAAATGTTTACATTTATAAATGATTTTATGTGCCATAAATGATCAGATATTTAAATCTGCACATGATTTATGACATTGTATTTGAAAATAGAGAATAAAATGGGCATTTCTATTGATTTTCAGTCAGTTTATAGATAAATAAACATTAATTAACTGCACATTAGTCCAGATTTTCCTTTTCTTGGGGTATTTATTCATTTATTTCCACCATTAGATGGTGAAATGTAGGGGTTCTGTCCTCTAAAATCATCTTAAATCATCTGTCAGATGTGTTTAACTCTACGTTTACTGCCTGTTTTAGTTTTATTGTGTTTTTAACTAGTCTTGAAGCTAAACTAGGTTGTTGAGTCGCTCTTTGAGGCTTCAGCTTGATGAGATCCTCCTAAATAATTAGACAAATTAGGAAAGTTTTTAGTCCAAAGTCGAGCGGCGCTAACTTCTTCCTTTCAGCTCCATTCAAAGTGATTCCTGGCATTGAAAGAACGCAGCTCGGCCAAACTCCCTTTACTTCTGCTGTTCCTCCTCAGCCTGAGCTTTATTTGGATGAAAGAGGACCACAACAAAGATTAGCCAAATGAAGTTCTCCCTCTTCCAGAGAGGTGGACGGACAGCACAAGATTGCTGTCCTTCCTGTCCATCTGCTTTTCAGATTAAAGGCTGCTGTTGCTGCTGCTGCTGTCTCTGTAGAGGTCAGAGGAACGTCCAGCTCCAACATCTCTGTCCCTGCAGATCCATTTCTTCTCACAGTTATTTTAATTCCTCCGTCTTTCTCACGTTCCTCCCTCTGGTCAAGTGTTCGTCCTCCTGCCAAGCTGCTCTCTGTTTGGAAAAAACACTAAAAGATGCTTTTTCTAGTCTGGGTTTGTGTCCAGTTAGAGACTTTTATTCCCATGATGCCGTTGGGCCACACACATTCCCACCCCCAGGAATAGTTCTTCCACATCCTGTTGTCTGTGTTTACGTCAGCGTCTGTGTTTGTCTGCCTTTTCCTCTGGCTTCATCGTCGTTTATCCACCGCCAGGACTCCAGTTTTACCTTTCAAACAGACAGAAAACGTCCTCATGTTCCACTAGAAGATGAGTACAGCTTTACTTACTGACTTACAGACAATATCTGACTTATTACAGGAAAACTGGTGATAGTACTGAACATTTTTAGCCTGTTTTTGCACAATTAACTTGTAAATTAAAATATTTTTCATGTGATTTTACTAGATATCTGTGATTTAACAAAACAGGAAAAATCTGTAAAACGAGACAAATATTGACCGTTTTCAGTCATGAATAACCACATTTTTATCTATAAAATAATTCTGCTTTTTACCAGTAGAAAAAGTGTAATTTTAGAGTGAAACACTGAAAAAGAACAGATTACTGCATCAGGGCCATCATTAACTGGAAACTCTAGATCACAAACTCTGGCTCTTTGTTTTTGTCACAACAAATGAACGATTAATTCAAAATACAAGCCTGTGTTCTCAGTATACCAGCTTATAGGAGCTGCTCAGAGCATTAATCTGAATATGTGTCTGTATTCAGTCATTATTTTATGAAGCCTGCAGAGTCCAGTGTAGCGATGATTAAGTATTCATTTCTGACTGAGGTGCAGTTCAGACCACATCAGATCCATGGTCCTTTCTGCATAGAAAAGCTGAGGAGGTACACTGAGTTTGTCCGTCTGGTTTTAAAAGTTTGTGTCTCGTTTATGTTGTTTTAAGTCAGGATGTGTCCTGGAGGACAGAGGTGGGTCTGCAAGGGTTAAAACTCTGCTCTTCTTTAATTCTTCTATCAACCAATAAAAGTGGAATATTGTAGTTTTCAGGGTCTGAATCATTCACAGTTTAAAGGGAGACTGGTTTCTGAACTCATTTATACTTTTTTATTTTTAGAAGCAGCAACATTAGTTTGAAATTCTTTTACCAAAAATACCCAAAGCAGGACTTCAGTAATGTGTGCGTGCGTGCGTGTGTGCGTGCGTGCGTGCGTGCGTGCGTGCGTGCGTGCGTGCGTGCGTGCGTGCGTGCGTGCGTGTGTGGCAGGTGTTGTGCGTCACCACCCTCCATCCATCAAGTGAAATGGGCAAATGACAGGAAGAACAAAAACAAATCCCTCGCTCCACCAGGAATAAACGACTGATGCCGACCAATGACAACTGTTTACTGTCAGTGTGTGTGGATGTATTCTAGTCATCGTGTGTGTGTTTGTACACGCATGTGGGTGAAACTGAAAGGGAGAAGGACAAAGCGAATGAGAGACACGGAGGACGAGGCGTTTACTGTCGCAGCAGATCAGTAGGAGAACGCTCAACTTCCTGTTCAGAGTAAACACTGATTTAAAGCCTCACATCTGCTCACACTCGTTTGGTTTATTACTACAGACAGCGTTTACACACTCACTGACCTGTCCTGTGTGAGGAAAGGTGTCCACTAAGGGGCAGAAGAGAGACTAGTTATCTGTAGCACAAAAGCTCTTCCATTGTTTGTTGTTGTACGATAAAAACTCTGTTCAGCATTTTATAATATTTATTAACTAACGGATAACCACACAAGAAAGTTGTGAACGGTGAAGGAAGTCACAAAACTACCACAAACAGACACAAAACAACCACAAAGAGACACAAAACTACCACAAACAGACACAAAACTACCACAAACAGACACAGAAACCACTCCACTCAGACAGGTGTTTGATCAGAAACTATTTTTAAAAGAGCTAAATAAGGTGTTCTAATGTCAGATTTCCACAGTTTGAAACCAAATATTTTATCTATGTGAGTTGTTTTTGAAATTTTCTGAGTGAATCTTTCTATAAAATGTCAGTAAACCAGTCGATCATGTTGGTTTTACTGTGATTCCATCCACTCCGTAATAACCAGCTGCTAATTAGTCGTCATTAATCTACCTCAATTCAGACTAACTATTTACAAAATTATTCAATCTGAAACTATATTGAGTCACCAGTTTCTAAACACCTGTTTAATGACAGATACAGTCATTTACGGATGCTCCAGGAACGCCTCCCATCCAGGCTACACTACATGCTAGCTGGAAGGCTGCAGTTAAAAAGTGTCAAATAAGACGTTTAAATGTCAGATTTACACCGTTTGGAACCAAATATTTTTAGAACTCTGGCTGTTTTCTATCACTTTTCCACATTTTAACCATCAGTACTGCATTTAATCATATTTATTCAACTGTGAAAAGAGAAAATCTTTTCTATTTGACATTCATCAGTGGACTAAATGAAATCCTGAGCAGCTTTTTATGGGAACAAACTATTTCATCAGTTAGCTGTTTATACAAAGAAATGACAGATTTATTTTGTAGAATAATGTCTATAAATGCAGACATGTTCATATGAAGCAGGAATATCAGTGATCTTAGTAGGACTTAATAGAAGTGTGATTTTATACTTTTTTGTTTTGAATTAAAGCTCATTATCAGACGGCTGGAGGAGGTCATCAACGCACACACTGCTGCCCACCACACTTGTGAGGACCTACTTCCTTTCTCCTCCTCCTCCTTTGCTACAATAAATTGATGTGACTGATCTTAAAAGTGCCAATAAAACATGTAGGTAGTTTGAGTTTGTGTTTCTGTATTCAGTTCTCAGTTATTTTCCTCTCAGGTGGATTTTTAGTTGTTTTGCTCGTTATATTTCCTTCGTCTCAGCGTGTTTTGCTGCTTTTCTGGTCAACAGGAAATGATTTTATTTTGAAGGGACCTGTTGGATGGAGCACCAGCTGTTTTTTCTGGTAGATTTATTCTTTTTAAATCGATAATTAAACTTTTCCTGAAGGGTCAGTGTTCCCCATCACCCTCTGCTGTCTCTCTACCTGTTCTCCTTCATTTATCTTCATTTTTATGTTTTTACTTTTACCTCCATTTTCTCCACATCCTCTCTGGGATTCTTCAATCTGTTTTCCCGGCCAGTTGCCTTTCCATCCCTTCTGGTTTCCTCCTCCTCCTCCCATCCATCCCTTCTGGTCTCCTCCTTCTCCTTCCATCCATCCCTCCTGGTTTTCTCCTTCTCCTACCATTCATCCCTCCTGGTCTCCTCATTCTCCTCCCATCCATCCCTCCTGGTTTTCTCCTTCTCCTCCCATTCATCCCTCCTGGTCTCCTCCTTCTCCTCCCATCCATCCCTCCTGGTTCCCTCCTCCTCCTTCCATCCATCCCTCCTGGTTTCCTCCTGGTCTCCTCCTTCTCCTCCCATCCATCCCCTCCTGGTCTCCTCCTTCTCCTCCCATCCATCCCTCCTGGTTCCCTCCTCCTCCTTCCATCCATCCCTCCTGGTTTCCTCCTGGTCTCCTCCTTCTCCTCCCATCCATCCCTCCTGGTCTCCTCCTTCTCCTCCCATCCATCCCTCCTGGTTCCCTCCTCCTCCTTCCATCCATCCCTCCTGGTTTCCTCCTGGTCTCCTCCTCCTCCTCCCATCCATCCCTCCTGGTCTCCTCCTCCCATCCATCCCTCCTGGTTTTCTCCTTCTCCTCCCATCCATCCCTCTCCTCCCATCCATCCCTCCTGGTTTCCTCATTCTCCTCCCATCCATCCCTCCTGGTTTTCTCCTTCTCCTCCCATCCATCCCTCCTGGTTTTCTCCTTCTCCTTCCATCCATCCCTCCTGGTCTCCTCCTTCTCCTTCCATCCATCCCTCCTGGTCTCCTCCTTCTCCTTCCATCCATCCCTCCTGGTTTCCTCATTCTCCTCCCATCCATCCCTCTTGGTTTCCTCATTCTCCTCCCATCCATCCCTCCTGGTCTCCTCCTCCCATCCATCCCTTCTGGTTCCCTCCTCCTCCTCCCATCCATCCCTCCTGGTTTTCTCCTTCTCCTTCCATCCATCCCTCCTGGTCTCCTCCTTCTCCTTCCATCCATCCCTCCTGGTTCCCTCCTCCTCCTCCCATCCATCCCTCCTGGTTTTCTCCTTCTGCTCCCATCCATCCCTCCTGGTCTCCTCATTCTCCTCCCATCCATCCCTCCTGGTCTCCTCCTTCTCCTTCCATCCATCCCTCCTGGTCTCCTCCTCCTCCTCCCATCCATCCCTTCTGGTCTCCTCCTTCTCCTTCCATCCATCCCTCCTGGTTTTCTCCTTCTCCTCCCATTCATCCCTCCTGGTCTCCTCATTCTCCTCCCATCCATCCCTCCTGGTTTTCTCCTTCTCCTCCCATTCATCCCTCCTGGTCTCCTCCTTCTCCTCCCATCCATCCCTCCTGGTTCCCTCCTCCTCCTTCCATCCATCCCTCCTGGTTTCCTCCTGGTCTCCTCCTTCTCCTCCCATCCATCCCTCCTGGTCTCCTCCTTCTCCTCCCATCCATCCCTCCTGGTTCCCTCCTCCTCCTTCCATCCATCCCTCCTGGTTTCCTCCTGGTCTCCTCCTTCTCCTCCCATCCATCCCTCCTGGTCTCCTCCTTCTCCTCCCATCCATCCCTCCTGGTTCCCTCCTCCTCCTTCCATCCATCCCTCCTGGTTTCCTCCTGGTCTCCTCCTCCTCCTCCCATCCATCCCTCCTGGTCTCCTCCTCCCATCCATCCCTCCTGGTTTTCTCCTTCTCCTCCCATCCATCCCTCTCCTCCCATCCATCCCTCCTGGTTTCCTCATTCTCCTCCCATCCATCCCTCCTGGTTTTCTCCTTCTCCTCCCATCCATCCCTCCTGGTTTTCTCCTTCTCCTTCCATCCATCCCTCCTGGTCTCCTCCTTCTCCTTCCATCCATCCCTCCTGGTCTCCTCCTTCTCCTTCCATCCATCCCTCCTGGTTTCCTCATTCTCCTCCCATCCATCCCTCTTGGTTTCCTCATTCTCCTCCCATCCATCCCTCCTGGTCTCCTCCTCCCATCCATCCCTTCTGGTTCCCTCCTCCTCCTCCCATCCATCCCTCCTGGTTTTCTCCTTCTCCTTCCATCCATCCCTCCTGGTCTCCTCCTTCTCCTTCCATCCATCCCTCCTGGTTCCCTCCTCCTCCTCCCATCCATCCCTCCTGGTTTTCTCCTTCTGCTCCCATCCATCCCTCCTGGTCTCCTCATTCTCCTCCCATCCATCCCTCCTGGTCTCCTCCTTCTCCTTCCATCCATCCCTCCTGGTCTCCTCCTTCTCCTCCCATCCATCCCTCCTGGTCTCCTCCTTCTCCTTCCATCCATCCCTCCTGGTTCCCTCCTTCTCCTTCCATCCATCCCTCCTGGTCTCCTCCTTGTCCTTCCATCCATCCCTCCTGGTTTCCTCATTCTCCTCCCATCCATCCCTCCTGGTTTTATCCTCCCATCCATCCCTCTTGGTTTCCTCCTTCTCCTTCCATCCATCCCTCCTGGTTTCCTCCTGGTCTCCTCCTTCTCCTCCCATCCATCCCTCCTGGTCTCCTCCTTCTCCTTCCATCAATCCCTCCTGGTTCCCTCCTCCTCCTCCCATCCATCCCTCCTGGTCTCCTCCTCCCATCCATCCCTCCTGGTTTTCTCCTTCTCCTCCCATCCATCCCTCCTGGTTTTCTCCTTCTCCTCCCATCCATCCCTCCTGGTTTTCTCCTTCTCCTTCCATCCATCCTCCTGGTCTCCTCCTTCTCCTTCCATCCATCCCTCCTGGTTTCCTCATTCTCCTCCCATCCATCCCTCCTGGTTTCCTCATTCTCCTCCCATCCATCCCTTCTGGTTCCCTCCTCCTCCTCCCATCCATCCCTCCTGGTCTCCTCCTCCCATCCATCCCTCCTGGTTTTCTCCTTCTCCTCCCATCCATCCCTCCTGGTTTTCTCCTTCTCCTCCCATCCATCCCTTCTGGTTCCCTCCTTCTCCTCCCATCCATCCCTCCTGGTTTTCTCCTTCTCCTTCCATCCATCCCTCCTGGTCTCCTCCTCCTTCTTCCATCCATCCCTCCTGGTCTCCTCCTTCTCCTCCCATCCATCCCTCCTGGTCTCCTCCTCCCATCCATCCCTTCTGGTTTCCTCATTCTCCTCCCATCCATCCCTCCTGGTCTCCTCCTCCCATCCATCCCTTCTGGTTTCCTCATTCTCCTCCCATCCATCCCTCCTGGTTTTCTCCTTCTCCTTCCATCCATCCCTCCTGGTCTCCTCCTCCTTCTTCCATCCATCCCTCCTGGTCTCCTCCTTCTCCTCCCATCCATCCCTCCTGGTCTCCTCCTCCCATCCATCCCTTCTGGTTTCCTCATTCTCCTCCCATCCATCCCTCCTGGTCTCCTCATTCTCCTCCCATCCATCCCTCCTGGTCTCCTCCTCCCATCCATCCCTTCTGGTTTCCTCATTCTCCTCCCATCCATCCCTCCTGGTCTCCTCATTCTCCTCCCATCCATCCCTCCTGGTCTCCTCCTCCCATCCATCCCTTCTGGTTTCCTCATTCTCCTCCCATCCATCCCTTCTGGTTCCCTCCTCCTCCTCCCATCCATCCCTCCTGGTTCCCTCCTCCTCCTCCCATCCATCCCTCCTGGTTCCCTCCTCCTCCTCCCATCCATCCCTTCTGGTTCCCTCCTCCTCCTCCCATCCATCCCTTCTGGTTTCCTCATTCTCCTCCCATTCATCCCTTCTGGTTCCCTCCTGGTTTCCTCATTCTCCTCCCATCCATCCCTCCTGGTCTCCTCCTTCTCCTTCCATCCATCCCTCCTGGTTCCCTCCTCCTCCTCCCATCCATCCCTCCTGGTTTTCTCCTCCCATCCATCCCTCCTGGTCTCCTCCTTCTCCTTCCATCCATCCCTCCTGGTTTTCTCCTCCCATCCATCCCTCCTGGTTTTCTCCTTCTCTTTCCATCCATCCCTCCTGGTCTCCTCATTCTCCTCCCATCCATCCCTCCTGGTCTCCTCCTTCTCCTTCCATCCATCCCTCCTGGTCTCCTCCTTCTCCTCCCATCCATCCCTCCTGGTTTTATCCTCCCATCCATCCCTCCTGGTTTTCTCCATCTCCTTCCATCCATCCCTCCTGGTCTCCTCCTTCTCCTTCCATCCATCCCTCCTGGTTCCCTCCTCCTTCTTCCATCCATCCCTCCTGGCCTCCTCCTTCTCCTCCCATCCATCCCTCCTGGTCTCCTCCTCCCATCCATCCCTTCTGGTCTCCTCATTCTCCTCCCATCCATCCCTCCTGGTCTCCTCATTCTCCTCCCATCCATCCCTCCTGGTTCCCTCCTCCTCCTCCCATCCATCCCTCCTGGTCTCCTCCTCCCATCCATCCCTTCTGGTTTCCTCATTCTCCTCCCATCCATCCCTTCTGGTTCCCTCCTGGTTTCCTCATTCTCCTCCCATCCATCCCTTCTGGTTTCCTCATTCTCCTCCCATCCATCCCTCCTGGTTTCCTCATTCTCCTCCCATCCATCCCTCCTGGTTTCCTCCTTCTCCTCCCATCCATCCCTCCTGGTTTCCTCATTCTCCTCCCATCCATCCCTCTTCATCTGCTCCTGCCGTCCATCGCTCTGAGTTTCTGCCTCCATTAGGGGGAAATGGAAAAAGTGACATCAGCTATTTGGTAAAGGGAGAGAGATGGAGGAGGAGACGGAGATGAGAGGGACGGAAAGCAAAGGTCAGGAGAGTGACGGAGGGAGTGATTGAGGAAGAGGTGAGAGAATGGAAGTGAAGGAGGAGAGGAGGAGATCCATTAGAGAGGGAAGCTTCAGCTCATTAAGCCGGTAATGCAGAGTAAATACAGCGTCTGAATGGACAGAGCCGATGTTTACGGAGAGGAGTCCTCAGACAGCAGCAGAATGCCACCGTATACTGCTGATGTCTGGACACAAAGAATCAGAAATAAGAATCAACGTTGTTTGTTTACATCATCAGCAGATGGATCACAGAGTCAGTCTGAGGCTCTGGGTTAAACAGTAGTTAAACAGCAGTCAGCGCTTATCACAGCATGGGAAATTATTCTAAGGAAATTAGAAGTTAAAAATATATTTATCAGAGTTACTGGTCCTTTAAGTCCATAGAGGTGGGTCCAGATGGACACCAGCAGATAGAACCAGGACATTCAGGAGGAGGAACACAAAACTGACACCAGATCAATTTACATCCATCCAGGTGTCTCAATTTAAATCGTGGCATTTTGTGGTCATTTGGACATTTTATTCATCGTTTTTAAACTGATTTTTGACAACAACAATTTTGACATCTTAGGCACAGTTTTGACCCATTTTGGACAAACTTTGACTATTTTTGGACAGTTTTCAGTCATTTTGTCAATGTTGAAGTCTTTTTGAACAAGTTTAAATTCACTTTAGACAAGCTTCAAATGTTTCTGGATTATTTTTGAGTCATTTTGGATGATTTTTAACTAACTTTAAGCAATTTTTGGAGTCATTTTGACAGTTTTACATCCACTCCAGGTGTCTCAGTCTGAACACTGAATCATTAGAATAAGGACTCATTTTCAGTCATTTACAACGATTTTTAGGTCATTTTCGACTAGTTTCGACTAACTGAAACAACTTTTGAGTCATTTTGGACATTTTCTGTGTAGTTTTGTGCCAGTTTCCAGTCACTGTGGAACCACCTGTTTCTCTGTTGTAGTCACAGGATTTTAATGAATGAAGTAACTTTAAAGCAAAACAGCCAAATTAAAATGGAATAATCTGTAGCATCCTCCCTCTGAATACATTTCATATTTTTGGGTTCTCGGTCAGACAGAACTACATGTTACGAGATGGCAGCTTTGATTTGATTTGAGAAACTGATGGACTTTTTCACTGTTTTCTAAAGAATAAATCTCCTTTCTGTTCATTTTCTCTGTAACTAACATTGAGCATCAGTATTATGGGATGTATGGTGGTTTGAACAGTAAATCTGCAGCAGTTCAATGACAGAGTCCAAGAAATAACCATTGGTTCCCTGGATGTGTTTCTGTTTTCTGATAATTCATCAGAGAAAACTTTAAAAAGTGACTTCTGGGTAGAAGGTTTTGTCATGGTAGACAAATTTTCAGTAATTGTGGACAAATTTGGACCAAATTTAGTTTAGTCAGCATGGACGAGTTTTGGGTCATTTTGGACAATGTTTAAAACACTTTAGAGAAGTTTTAGTCTTTTTATGCAGTGCATTGTGGGTAAACTTTAAGGCTCATATCAGCATGTGTGATAGGTGGTTGGTCAGAACAAGTTCTAGACAATGAAAGGAGCATTTTTACACACATTCATGATCTAGATGTATTTGCTATTTGAATATCTAAAGCAAAAAACAACAGTTCTTATGGACTGCATCAGATTAGACTAATTTTGCATCTGCTGTTAATTTCAGCTATATGAGGTCATTTTTGAGTAATTCCAGTCTTTCTTTGCTTGTGTCAGTTTTGCATTGGGAAGCTTTTCATTTGTTTTGTGTTTAAAGTTCAGTCAGGGATATATTTATCCAAAATTAAAAGGTTGCAGATGTTCATTGGGCGACATTGTGAGAGCACCTTTCAAATATTAGTTAGCTTTGCCTGAACTAATAATGGATATTTTCCTTCATGTGTGTAGCCTGGCATTCCTCAGTGATGCACACGTCTTGTTAATGATTAATCAGTTAACTGCACTCACTGATTTAATCAAATCAGCTATATATGAACCAATAAGAAGAGGAGGCAGCAGTCATTATAATACTGTATATTTGCAGTCAGCTCAAACCCAGAGAACAGTGACAGACTGAGAGATCATCAGGAGAAAAAATAATAAAGAAGTTTAATAAAAATAAAAACCAGAAAAACGCCAAATGTCGTCTCTATCTACACAGAATATCCCTTTAAGCCCCGCCCTCCCTCGGTCCTCCCGTACACATTTCAAATAGTAATCGACAAATAAACGAATAAAACACGCAGTGGAAGAAACAAAACTTCAACACAACAGTCTGCACTCTTAGTAGGTCAGAAAATAGGGGAATAAAAGGTTTCTGGTGTTTGGTGTCGCAGCAGAGTGCTCGATTTTCACACCTGCAGCACTTTTAATAACTAACGGCTGCAGATGAGTTCTCAAATCCAACAAAAAAAGAAAAACATTGAATTAGAGTTTAACCTGTTGTTGGAAGTCTTAATATTTGAATCAAACCGAGCGCTTTGCCTCTCATTTCAACAGTCAGTCCTTCCAGGAATTCACATAAATCCAAACAATCTCCATGAATTCTGAGCAACCTTCCAATTTAGACCAACCACCACAACTTTTCCTTAATTTCAGCCCGCCTCCTGTGAGTTCCACCAATCATAGCAGTCCAAACATAACCCACGTACGTCACCGAATTCACTTCCTGTTTCTGGTCTGAACATGCAGACATTTCCTATTCTAATGTCTCTCATTTACCAACAAAAATTACTGCTAAAGACCTGAAAAACAATTCCCTGATGTTCTTCACCAAAGCAGAGCTAAACTGTTTTACACCCGAGGAATATTGTGGTGGAATACAAACGAAAACCATCAACTGACAAACACTTTTCTACCTCCAAACATGCAAAAAGCTGCTGCGAATTCAGGGATTTTAGGGAGAAACAATCTGGAAAAAACACTCGCAAAATCCTGGAGGGACTGATTTTAGCTTTTGTTTTATTTGTGTCGTCTAATCGTGGATCTAACAAGGAACTGGATACTGGAATTAAAAAAATTTATCGTGAATTAAGAGCTCACTAAAAGGAAAAAAAAAATCGCTTGGTTAAATCTGTCGTTTCACAATAAAAACACTCTGGTTATTCTAGAAATTAGTGCTGGTTGGAGGTCATTAATGACCACAGAAGTCTCTGTCATGGTGCCCGTTGGTTGATAAACTCGTCCAGGTCCTGGTGATCGTAGGAGCTTCAGTGGAAACCTGTCGACTTCTCTGGAAGACATCTCTAAAAGCATCTTCCAGAGAAGTCCGTCTGGTTTCTCCTGAAGCTCCTGCGACTAAAAGGTGGTGTAGGAAGAACGTTCTCACATCAGCTCTGGTTGGAGGAATAAATATCGTCAATTGAAATCCTGAAAAGTGTTCTAAAAGCTGAAAAATACACAACTTTTTAGTAATTGTCACTGTCTCCCGCAATTTCATTGCAACAAATATGGTTAAACATCGCAATTTTTTTTAAGAAAAGCTGCCATTAATTCAGGCATTTTAGGTCACAAAGATCTTGAAAAACGCCGTGAAATTGTGGAGGGACTGAACAAACACCAGAAACTGTCGTCCATCTCCCCGGTGATGGGGAGGAAGAGAATTCAACGTACCTTTAGGATAATATCGTGTCTAGAAATCACTCCATTGTATTAAAAAATGCTTTGTTTTTTTTTCTTTCTTTGTCATTTTTTTTACTTTTCCGTCGTTTCATAAACTGATTCCACAGGTTTTAAGGGTGATAGAAAATACTTCATACATTGAAAAGCTGCATCCAACATTTTCAGAGTAATGCCTCCTTACAGAGAGGAAACGAAGGCGGTGGAAAACACGAGAAAACAAGTCTAAAGGAGAGGAGTCATGCAAAAAAGAGTGGAGCTGTTTTATAGAAAGATAAAGAAAAGAGAAAAGAAGCAGAGTTTTCTAAGAGAAGGGAGGAGGAGGTAACGAGAAGGTTAAAATAAGCCAAATGACAACAGAAAGTTTTCCCATGCATTCTTCTCAGTCCCTGTACGGAAAAAAACAAGAAATGAATGAAACATGAGAGACAGAAATAGCCTCCCAACTTGTTTTCCTCCTTTTTTCTTCAGTTTTTTTCCTTCCCAACATTTTTAACACTCCTTTTGTTTTTGTTTTTTTTTGTCTTTTAGAACCCTTCGTTCTGGTTCTGAGCTCCTCCGGTCACATTAAAACCATCCACAGGGAGTCCACGTCCAGCAGGGGGCGCTGAAGATACTTCCATGGAAGGTAAATGAAAAGTCTCTGAGGACCGTTTAAAAAGTTCGTCCTCTGGTGTTTCCCAATCATGTCTGCCTACAAAGACTCGTGGTGATGTTCTCCAACGTCCGGTTACGTCTTCCTCAGGAATGATTTCTAAATTCTCAGTTTTCAAACAAAACAAGGATGATGAAAGTCCAGGGACAGAAAGAGGAATGAGCGGAGTGAAGTTTGTCTAAAAAGAAGTAGAAGACAGAGCAGAGAGACGATGTCCCCACGGTGAGTCCCGGTGAGGAGCGTCTCTTAGTAGTCTCGTCGTTCGGTAGCAACAAAGACAGAATCCCGCCGGGGGAGGTTGTTGCCGTGGTGATCCCGGCCGCCGTGGAAGCCATGGTTGCCGTGGAAGCGGGCTGGTGGAGTTCTTCTGTGTAGGAAGGGGGACGGGGTTTCTGGAGGCGGAGTCTGTCTCTCTAGAACATCATGGGGGTCTTCAGGAACGGCCGGGACTCTGGACAGAAACACAAAGAAACTGACAGTAAGGTCTGTTAGATTCCAGACGAGCCCAGGTTAGATTAGCTGTCAATAATAGTTCAGATAAACACCTGAAGTGAACATTTAGAAGGGCAAGAACCTTCTCATACTCTGGCACTGGCACTGCAAGACCAGTAGGGGGCATCAGAGTGGAAAAGCTGTTGTCGTATTTGAGTGGTTGTGGATGATTGTTTGGTCAGGCTGGTGGTTTTTCCATCACGTCTTGGTAGTTTTTACCTGAATGAGACTTAAGATGTTTCCTTTTGGAGTCACAAATGGGTTTTCCCTCATTTTTTTACTGTGCTGAACCAACCAGGGATTTCCTGATCTAGTTTATTTGCTCCTAAACTGATCTGAGTGATTAAATGTTTAGTGTCTGCTGATGCAGTCCGACAGCATGGTTGTAGATAATACCTGCTTCAAGTACGTTAATGTTACATAAATTGCTCTGCACTGCATTAAGAAAAATGAGCCTGTCATCCAAGCTGTTCCTCAATGTTCTCCAGATGGTCAGGAACTTTGTAGTAAAACTCCAGTAGGACACTGTCTGAAATGTAGTGTTAGAGGGTAGGATGTACTCAGGTCCACAATTCCTAGAAGATGGAGAAAACCTGCATTCTCTACAGGATGTCAGTAAATGTAGATCAGCTGTAGTTCCTGGTTGTTCCACCAGGTGGAGCCTCTTCCTGTTTAATCCTGTAGAGACCAGAGGAGGCGTCATTCAGACTGCAGTTAAAACAGAAAGCATTGTTGGAGTTTAGCAGCAATGGGCACCATGACAAAGACTCCTGTTACTGTTAATGACCTCCAGACATTCACATACTGATGACAACTACAGGAAGTCCTCAGTTTATAACGTCCTCGACCTCCAGCATTTCATCGTTACATCAGAACTGGTTATGTGGAACTAGTTGATGAGTGGAGCGGATGAATATGTCCTCACACGACGCTATCAGACGGCTTTGTTTCCATTCTCCGGTTGTACTCCACCTTGGATTGTGCTACATTCGCTAACTTTTTGTCCTTCATTATGGCTCTCAGTTCCGACTTACGGCGAATATCAACTTAGGTCACACCGTCACTCCAGCGTAAGTCCTTCACGTACGTCCTCGTTCCGTTCCTACGGCGAGACGTAAGTTGATTTTCGGCATAAGTCTGAACTGGCTACGTGGAACCAGTTGGTGAGCAGAGTGGACAAATACGTCGTCACACAGTCAAGTCAAGGACTTGCATCGGCATTTCGTAGGATGGAGTTTCAACTTGTGGCAAAAACTGACTTGTGTCAGAGTTCCATTCCTACGGTGTGACATAAGTCGATTTTCACCGCATGACGGGGTTTTTGTCATAAATCTGAACTCCATCAGAAGAGTCTGACTTACGCTGGGAGCCATAATGAAGGAGCCATAATGTGCTACATTCACTAACAAAAAGTTAGTAAGGCGGAGTACAACCAGAGCATGGAAACAAAGCCGTCTGATAAACGGTCTGTATTTATATAGCACTTTACTACACCTGCAAGGTACCCAAAGCGCTTTACATGATACGTCACATTCACCCATTCACACACACATTCACACACTGATGTCGGAAGCTGCCATGCAAGGTGCTAACCACGACCCACCAGGAGCAATCAGGAGTTAGGTGTCTTGCTCAGGGACACCTCGACATGAGCACGACGGGCCGAGGATTGAACCGGCAACCCTCAGGTTGCAAGACGGCCACTCTACCCACTGAGCCATGCCGCCCCAAGTATTCTAAGTTTGGCTCATCTGCTGTTGCTGCCCTGCCAAATTAATCAATGGATTGCCACTCAAGATGTTTTCCATTCGAATCCTCTCCTCTTCTGCCTTTTGCTCTCACTCTTTGCGTTCTTGCTCTTCAGCTCACTCTTTCTTGATCTTCTCCAGTTCTGCCAGAAGAGCTGCAGTGTCGTCGTCATCATTCTGATAGCGCCGTGTGACGACGTATTCATCCACTCATCAACTAGTTCCACATAACCAGTTCTGATGTAACAATGAAACTGAGGACTTCCTGTGTGTGTTTCCAGGTAGAGGAGCTCCCGTTCCTTCATACGTTGATCATGATTCCTGAACAGGATGCAGCTTTTAGTTTTATTTAATGGAGTTTAATACGTCTCGTCTGTTTGATAGAAACCTCACATCTCTCCCTCCTTGTTTCTTTCACCTCCGTCGCCTCCTTCTGCTCCCCGTAGTGCTGTAGCTGCAGCCGCCCACACAGGAGCATGTGCACACGCCAACAACACGCCCAGCACACACATGCACACATATGCACACACACACACACACATCCAGCAGAAACACACCTTCCTTCCTCTCCCTGCGGTGTCATTGTTTTCTGCCAACGTTGCAAAGTGTTTACATTTCTGCATAACAGCAACCATAAAGCTGCCCTCCTACCCTCTACTCCCCTCTGCTCCCCTCTCCTGCTTCCTCCTGCCTTCTGATACCTCTACATCCTCTCTTCTTTCTCCTCTCCTCCTCCTCCGTCCTCTGTCCGTGGTTTTGTTTCTTAGATGTCAAACAGACGGTCGTGTCGCTGCGTCAGAATGAAGAACTTTCTTAAATTTTCTCTTTCATCTCGGTATTCCTGCCTCCTCTCCTCTCCATCGCTCTCATCTCCTGCCCTTCCCTATTTTTATCACTCCTCCGTCCTCCTCTTTCATCCCTCTATTCTACATGCATCCTGTCCTCTATCTGCTCCTCGTATTATTTTTATCCCGACCCATTCTTCTCTCTGTCCTCTGCCGTCCTTTCTTTCCTCCTGTAGGCAGCAGCTTTATAAACTGACCTTACAGAGTCGTGGTGTTGATCCCTCCAGACTTCAACTCTGACTTCTTCTAGTCGTCTTCAAGTGTTGCTTCAGGTTCTCCTCTTTAAAGTGATCAACATGAACAACAGTCACACATCTAGGAATCAATCAGACCAGAAGTGTCTCGTTTTTCTAATGTTTTGTCTACTTTTGTTGGTTTTTGCCGTTTTGTTTCTTATTTGTGTCGTCTTGTGTTTTCGTTTTGTCTCACTTGTGTTTTTTGCCTTTTAGTTTTTTGCTTTATTCGTTGTTTTGTGTTTTTTGTCTCACTTGTGTTGTTTGTCCAGTTTCTCGCTTTTCTCATTTTTGGTCTCGTTTGTGTCATTTGTGTAATTTTTTCTCTCATTTTTGTTTTCTTTTGTGTCATTTTCTGTTTTTCTGTTTCCCCTTAGCTCTCTGTTACCTCTCTGTTAGTCCTCTGTTCGTCCTGTTAGTCCTCTGTTAGCCTCGTTAACAGTCTCTGTTAGCTCTGTGTTAGCCTCATTAAGAGTCTCTCTGTTAGCGCTGTGTTAGCCCTGTGTTAGCCCTGTGTTAGCTCTGTGTTAGCTCTGTGTTAGCCCTGTGTTAGCTCTGTGTTAGCCTCATTAAGAGTCTCTCTGTTAGCTCTGTGTTAGCCCTGTGTTAGTCTCTTTAACAGTCTCTGTTAGCTCTGTGCTAGCTCTGTGTTAGCCTCATTAAGGGTCTCTCTCTGTTAGCCCTGTGTTAGCTCTGTGTTAGCCTCATTAGCAGTTTCTCTGTTAGCCCTGTGTTAACTCTGTGTTAGCCTCTTTAAGAGTCTTTCTGTTAGCCCTGTGTTAGCTCCGTGTTAGCCTTGTTAACAGTTTCTGTTAGCTCTGTGTTAGTTCTGTGTTAGCCTCGTTAACAGTTTCTCTGTTAGCCCTGTGTTAACTCTGTGTTAGCCTCTTTAAGAGTCTTTCTGTTAGCCCTGTGTTAGCTCCGTGTTAGCCTTGTTAACAGTTTCTCTGTTAGCTCTGTGTTAGCTCTGTGTTAGCCTCATTAACAGTTTCTTTGTTAGCCTTGTGTTAGCTCTGTGTTAGCGTCTTTAAGAGTCTTTCTGTTAGCCCTGTGTTAGCTCCCTGTTAGCCTTGTTAACAGTTTCTCTGTTAGCTCTGTGTTAGCTCCGTGTTAGCCTTGTTAACAGTCTGTCTGTAAGTCCTGTGTTAGCCTCGTTAAGAGTCTTTCTGTTAGCCCTGTGTTAGCTCAGTGTTAGCCTTGTTAAGAGTCTGTCTGTTAGCCCTGTGTTAGCCTCGTTAAGAGTCTTTCTGTTAGCCCTGTGTTAGCCCTGTGTTAGCCTCATCAAGAGTCTCTCTGTTAGCCCTGTGTTAGCCTTGTGATAGCCTCGTTAACAGTCTGTCTGTTAGCCCTGTGTTAGCCCTGTGTTTGTCCTGTGTTAGCCTCATTAACAGTCTGTCTGTTAGCTCTGTGTTAGCTCTGTGTTAGCCTCATTAACAGTCTGTCTGTTAGCCCTGTGTTAGCCCTGTGTTTGTCCTGTGTTAGCCTCATTAACAGTCTGTCTGTTAGCTCTGTGTTAGCTCTGTGTTAGCTCTGTGTTAGCCTCATTAACAGTCTGTCTGTTAGCCCTGTGTTCGCCTCGTTAACAGTATCATCAGGTGGACTAAATGTCAGCAGGTCTGGAACAAGGTCACATTTTTCATCCCTCCTTCTGCTGCCCTCCTTTCCAGGACCTCCTCTCCTTCATCTTCAGTTCTTCTTTCCTCTTCTACCCCGTTGTTTTGTCCAGCTCTATTCAGTGGATTTATTGCAGTTTTTCCTTCATTTCTTCCTGCGTATATTTAGTTTATTTTCTCGTTTTACTCTCTTTTCCACTCATCTTTTATCTTTTCTCTTCTTCCTTTTTCCCCTCTTGTCTTGCTCGTGGGAACAGGTTGTTTGTCAAGTTTCTAGCTTTTGTAATTTTTGGTCTTGTTTCTGTCATTTGTGTAACTTTTTGTCTATTTTTTTGTTTTTTTGTGTTGTTTGTTGTTTTGTGTCTCATTTGTGGAATATTTTGTCTGTTTTTGTTTTTTGTCCGATGTTTGTCATTTTTCTCGTTTTTTTCGTTTTGCTACTCATTTTTGTTGTTTTGCATTTTATTTTTGTCCCACTTGTGTTTCTTGTCATATTTGTGTCGTTTTGTGTTTTGTTGTATTTGTTGATGTGTTTCTCATTTTTGTTGTTTTGTGTTTTTGTTAGTGTCGCTTGTGTTTGTCTGTTTTCGTCATTTTTTGTCTCGTTTGTGTCATTCGTGTCTCGTTTTTGTTCTTTTTGTGTTTGTCTGTAATCGGTTAGTTCTTAACATGAGACTATTTCAGGGTAAACAATGGAGACAGAGTCAGTATTTAGTGTGTTTTAAAGGCCCCGTCCACACGAAGACGAAACGCTGAACAGCTTCAAAACGATCGCCATAAAGACGAAGGCGTCTCAGAAATTGTGTGCGTCTACACGAATGCACTCGATACGCATGGAAACGCTGTAAAACACATGTCAGACCTCTAGGGGCGCTGTTACGATATGATGGAAACACGCGCAAACAGAAGAAAAAAAACTGTGGGGACGCGCACTTGTGGCAAAAGCTGTAAACAGAGAGCTTCATCAGCACATTTGCTACACTGTACGCCGCCATTGTTGTTGTCGTGGCCGCATGTGGTGCATGCATATCAATGAAGATACGAAACTATGACGCAAGCGTTTCTGAAAAGCAGCGGATCGCCCGTACACACGGAGCTGCGTAAACGGCGTTTCAAAATCTTTCCATTCTGGAACCCGTTTTCAAAAATGATCGTTTACAGACCCCCAAAACGCCGTCTTCGTGAGGATGATACGCAGATTCGGCAAGAAACTTATGCGTTTAGACCTCGTTTCGTCTTCGAATGGACGGGGCCAACGTTTGTACACATATCTTGTCTTCAGGTCCAGCCCACTGGTAAACCCTCTGTCTGTCCTCCGTTCATCCTCTTCTTTGTATTTTCTAACTCCTCCAATTAGTCCAGTAGTTCTTCAACAACCAAAGATCTTTCCTTTTTATTCCCTCCCTTGCTTATCGTTTCCTCCCTCCGTTCTCGTTCTGATTCTAACGTCTTTCTTTGTGTTCAGCACTTTTCTGCACTCGTTAATTAAGAGTGGAAGGTGAGAGGCAGGGGAGAGGTGTGTGTGGAGGTCCTACTGGGCCAATCAACATTAATGAAATCAGGTGTGTGTGTGTTACTGTGTGTGTGTGTGTGTTTGTGCTGGGCTTGCAGAAGAGAGGGGATCTAAAAGGGTCTAAAGAGGAGTGAAGCTAATTAGAGTTCCTGTCTCACCAGAGTGTGGATCAAACACAAACACACAACTCTGTAGATGTTCACTTCAAAACACACACACACACACACACACACACACACACACACACACACGGCTTCAAGAGAAGGTTTCAATGTCAGGGAGGACTGATCCCAGCTGGTGGCGAGACGACGACACACGCATGCTAACGCTAACGCTAATGCTGCTGCTCTAATAATAATAATGCTCACCTCACTGTAACTACATCACAACTTTCCTCTGTTCCAACACCTCACACGGTGAAAAGTCCAACCTGGTCTCCTTCAGATCAGACTAAACTTTCACACCTCTGCACACAATGAACAGGAAGCTGTTTAAAGCCTCCAGGACTGTTTTTACATTCATGCTGAACTGTGTTTCTGAACTGTGCTCCTGGTTTGGGTGACGTTTACCTCCTGGATTCAGAGAAAAAACCTCAACTCTCCCCCTGGTTCTGAAGGTCGCTTCTAAAGTCTCCTCTTTGGTAAGTTGGTGACACACTTCTGTTCATAAACGCCACCTTATAGGGTTAGGGTTAGCCAGACACCGGACAGGAGACAGTCGCCAACATCCCAAGTTTGGTCAGGAAAAGAACAGTAATAATAATAATCATAATAATGATGGAGTCAGGGGAAGTATTCAGTATTTAATGGAAAAAAGTTCAGAAATACATTAAAGTTGTGAATTGACTAAATAAAACTGTTGTTTCCTTTTCTGTTTTTCAAAGTTTGGATTAACATTGCAGCACAGAAGCCTCCGTAACATCATCAGGTGAGTTTACCTTTACATTTTTTCATGATTAGCAATAGTAATGCTTATAGTAGCCACTCAGAGATGCTTCAAAAAGTAGGTAAGAACACATAAAATGGAGAAAGACACAGATAGAAACAGAAACAGCAGAACTCTGGATGTGTTGAAGTTTCTTGAGTCTTCTAGATGATTGTTGCAGTAAAGTCTGGACGTGACGAATACGTGGATGAGGAGGAAGGAAGTAGTGTAACTGTTTGAAACCATGACTTTATTTCTGTAATAGTTGGTGAGAGTTGAAATGGATGACTGGTGAAGATGTAGAACTGGATGTCATCAGCAAACGGTGAAACTTTGAGTTCAGTATTTTAGATGGAACAAAGTGGTAGATCTGTCGTTATTTACTGCCAGGCTTTAGCGTAGTTTTTTTTTTTAAACTGGAGGTGGCAGCAGCTAGTTTGAGAGTAGACAGATCAGTTTAGAGCTGTGATGGAGTTGGAGAACAGGATGCAGGTAGAAGTTCTTATTACTGTCATGAGTCTGGACAGAACTGTGATAGAAGCTGGTAGGTTCAGGAGGACAGCTAGGTGTTGAAGAAGTTATCTGGTTGTAGATGGAGTGTGTTTAGAATGACAGGAAGGAGGTGGATGTGTTGACTGATGTCCAGGTGTTCAGGAGTTAGTGGTAGTCAATCATACTTGAGGGCTTCCAGAGATAGACGGTGTTGCTGCAGCTGATTGTTGTAGAGCTGTTAATGAACCTGCATTATTGTGCAGTCTTTGTAAATGACAGCTTTGGTTTTAATCTGGGGGAAGTTGGAGGTACCAGCAGCAGACTGGGAGAAGGAAATATTTAGGTTTGATGGGTGCAGACTGAGAGAACGCTGGATCTTGTTTGATCTCAGAAGCTAAACATGGCTGGGCCTGTTTAGTACTTGGATGTTAGCTTTGTCAGATGGCCGGTTTGTACTGTTGCCTCACAGCTGGATGGTCCTGGATGGACTGTCAGCCTGGAGTCCTTCAGGTGTTGTGGGGTTTGTATCTTCTCACCAGGTACTCTGGCTTCATCCCATAGTGAAGGTGTTCAGAAGTAGTGAGAGTGGAACCAGGTCCTGGTAGTGGGTGGAAAGGTTGACATGTTGAGTATTTCCATGAATCTGATGGTTGTGGACTCTCTGGACTTTCATGTGGATGTTGAAGGGACCATTGCTGGCTAACTCAGTGACCAACACTGACTCTGGTACAGGAGATCGGTGGTTCAAATCCTGGTCAGGGAGCAGTAGTCCAGTGGTGTCCTTAGAGCTGTCCCACCAACCTTACATCATCTCAGATACTTTGGATAAGAGCATCTACTGAATGTAACTGTGATGTTAGAAGTTGATGAGTTAAATTATATTTACCAAAATTAACACTGCAATCCAAGAAATAATTCAACCAAACCAGTTAGCATATTTCCTGTATTTACTTGTAAAATCTTCCTCATGTTGAGGAAAAACACATTTCCCTTTGAGCTTGCGGCTGTGTGTAAGAATGATAAATTATCGTTAGTTAGATGAACAGTGGAGGATCTGAACATACATGTACAGTTTTAAGGTGCACATCAAAGGGAGGCCGTGTGTCTGCTCTAAGCACACATGTGCCCACCATGTGTTGGTGTGTGCCTTTGAACACACATGTGCGTGGTGTCATGTGTGTGTTGGTGTTTCCAGGTACCTTGTACAGCTCCGCTGTCTTGCTGGTTTCCATTAAGTTCAGGTTTGTCCTCAGCTACAGCAGCATCTGTTATGAAAGACGAAGACAGAGTCTCAGAGGGTCATAAAACCAAACCCACGACTACATGTACAGCTGTGGGTTTTCCTCTTTGAAAGCATGTAGACACAAGATGTTTGTTAAACCTAGAACAGCACAGGATAAATGTAAGACTCTAAAATGTAATAATGATGCAGCTGGTTAACCAACTGGAATACCTGAGTGGAAACACAATCTGTTGAACAACAACAATCCTTACGTTCCATTACAGAAGTCTCCTCAGTTCTAGCTGAGAGTCCTTCTTTATGAACTCAGGGTGTGAATGGTGGAGAAGCTGCCTGTCCACACCATAATAATACTATCGGATACATGACATCCTTCACTCCTTTCTCAAACTGTCTTCTCTGGTCAGGTTATTGAATCACAGACAGAAAATCAAACCAGGACTGCAGGCTGTGGAGGATAAAGAGTCCAGCTCTGAAGAAGGAGGTCTCTGGTTCACATATACAGTGTTGGAAGCAGCAGTAACACCTCCCTAGTGACCACCATTTTGGAGAGGGTAAAGTATACCACAGAGTACCACAACTAGACATCTCACTGAAGGTGTTGGGTAGACAATATTTGAAGGGACATTTGCTTCCATCTTCACTGCTCATTCTGCATCGTATACCATCACGTTCTTTTGACGACATGCTAACCTTTGACAGATTTTTGGATGATCTACTTCACTCTGACTCTTTTCAAAGTTTACAGTGCTAAACACGCTACCAGACGTGCTAACTCACCGTTGTTATTGTTGTTGGCAGCGTGCAGCGGCTCAGGAGACGGGGAGGACGAGGACGAGTGTTTCAGAGCGTCCTCCACATGTTCCCTCCTCTTGGACTCAAACTCCAGCGCCTCCTGCAGCTTCCTCTTGGCCTTCTTCTCCTTCTTCAGTCGTTTCTGGATGGAGGCTGTGGTGGAGATGGAGTCAGCTACAGGTGAGCCATCTTTCCTCGTTGTCCTGTCTGTTTTGGCTTTGCTTTTAGTTCTTTTTAGTCTCTATTCCACTCTTACCTCTGCTCTGTAATTCAGACGTCAGCTGTCGTTCCAGACTCTCTCTCATCTCTCTTTCTCTGTACAGCTCCATCTTCAGTTCCCTCTTCTCCGCCTGGATCTGTTTGTCCTGCGCTCGGGCGTTCTCCACGGCCACCTTCAGCAGGCCCTGAGAACACAGGGGGAACGATAAACACCTGTTCAACAACATGCAGATACCGATGATAAAATACTGAGAGAAAGTTGTTCAGAAATCCTTGGGTTTTACTGCAGTAGGTATCAGGACTACATTCGTCTAAACACGGCTAATAATTACTTTTATATCTCCATCATCACTTCAGGTTGCTGCTCGATGGAAATATTAGACTCACTCTTCTATTTACATCCGAAAATATCACTGATGTTTACATGAAAATACATTTTCTTTAAAAACATGTAATATTCATGTGTTTACGTGTAACTGGACTGTGTCTGTATTATCTACTGCTATTATCCACTATATCTGTGTAAATGTTCGACAACGGACCTCTTTTTATGTTTCCACTGACGATTGGTTTTTTAACTGATGTGTGAAGGAACCAGTTTGACTGTTGCCCATTTTGTGTGTACACTATTCAGTGACAACAAAAGGAACTGTGTTCTGACTATGGTCTGGTTTTCCATGAAAATTAAAATCAAGGTGAAAAACAGACGGACCAAAAAGACTGTCATCCAAAAACTGTCAGCTTCTCATAGTTTAGTACATCATTCACAAATGTCAGAGGTTAGCGTGTCGTCCCAAACTGGATAAAAAATGTCATAGTTTGGTCTGATGTCTGAAAGGTATTTTTGATCTGGTCTGTATAATTCAGGGTCATCACTTGTTGGCATCAGTCTCAGCTGAGAAACTCTCAGAAAAAACTCTGTTTACTGTGTTTGTGGTATGATTTTGAAATGGCTTAAAGTTGATGTCTGCATCCCCAGATTTAGTAGAACGGCAAATCAGAAACTGTAAAAATATGACCAAAAATATCAGTAAAACCTTTAACCTGAGGTCGTCTTTCATTTACTTATCTTCTTAGAATCAAACCTTTCCTTCCCATTGCAGGCAGGTGCATCACAGTAAACCTTTCTTTAGATATGAAGCTGCCCTGTTGTTCTGGAAGCTCTAAACTCACCTGGATGTTGGTGAGCAGAGTCTCCACTGATGAAAGGCCATCAGCGAATAGGAAGGGAGCAGGAAATCCAGGTGGCAGAGTCTGAGCCAGCGAAGACTCTTCTGTAAGGAACATTAGACACAACTTTAAGGATTCCTGTTTGTTTCATGATCGTCCCTCCACAGATACGACTGCTCGCTGGATCCTTTACAGAGATTTAATATCTGTACGCTGAATAAGAAGCTAAAGACCAGATTAGCTGCTCACTTAGCCTCAGACCAACACACATCAGAGTTCTGGTAAAAACTGAAACCAGATCAGTTTTACATCCATCCAGGTGCCACAATGTCAAGAATAAATCTGGTTTATGCTCATTTTCTTCAGAACCAACTTTCAGCATCAGTATTATGGGATGTATTACAGCTTGAACAATAAAACTGCAGTGGTTTCATTCTGGTTCAGGTCTCAGGTTTTCTACAGAGTGAATCGTGTCTATCAGATGATCCTGGTGTCTTCTGTGTGTAAAAATGCTCCTTTCATTGTCTAGAACTTGTTCTGACCAACCACCTATCACACATGCTGATATGAGCCTTAAAGTTTACCCAGAATGCACTTTGTAAAGTTTTCTCTGGATTATCAGAAAACAGAAACACATCCAGGGAACCAATGACTGTTTCTAGGACTCAAACTACCATCCATCCCATAATACTGATGCTCAGAGTTGGTTCTAGAGAACAGATTTATTCTTCAGATTGTGGAACCTGGAAAAATGGTTGAAAAATGTTCGAAATTAATCCAAAATGATTTAAAATTGTCCACAAATAGCTGGAAATGAGTGGTTTCCACTGGAACCAAACACCAGTTAAGAAGGAGAAAACGTGAGAGAAACCAGGAGGTAGAGATGGAATAAGAAGCGTGAAAAGATGGAGATGAGGGTTCGATATGAGGAGGTGTAGGGATGGAGATGTAGATGTTTGAGTGCATCTTAATCAGCGTTAATTTCACAGCAGACTTCCTCCAGTTGTCGGTGTGTTGGGCATTAAGGGCTGAGCAGACACTGTGACGCACTCTCAATGAACACACTCCCACAAATCAGGATGTCTCTAATCCAGCCAATTAGTGGTTCACGCCGGCGTCTGAATACTAAGGAGCTCTGGAGGCGCTGTGTGTTTGCTCTAATTGATTCCTCCAACGTCGCTCCGCTGCCTTTCCTACCTTAGCGAGCATCCACGTTCACAAAGTGACAGTTAAGACTGATGAAGGATTTTTAGAAAACACTCCCCGCAAAGTATCTCTTAAAGGAATAATTCAGAGTTTTGGGTTCGTTTTCAGATCTAGAGGTCCTTAAAGTCCATAAAGGTGGATCCAGATGAACACCGATGAAGTGATGAGGATCTGAACCTCATCTCTTCATCAGTCCAGCAGACAGACACAAGACATTCAGGAGGAGAAATAAACACACTGTTTCCACATCAGCATCAAAACTAGACTGAATCGTGTCTATCAGATGATCCTGGTGTCTTCTGTGTGTAAAAATGCTCCTTTCATTGTCTAGAACTTGTTCAAATCAAATCAAACTTTATTTATATAGCACTTTTCATGCAGGAAATTGCAACACAAAGTGCTTTACAGATTAAACCAGCAACCACCGATCACACATGCTGATATCAGCCTTCAAAGTTTACCCAGAATGCACTGCCTAAAAAGACTGGAACTTAAAACAACTTAAAATTGTTCAGAATGACTGAAAATTGTTCAAGATTTCTCCAGAAACATTTGTTTCTGTGACTCTATTTCAAAGACATTGAACTGCTGCAGGTTTTTTTTTTTGGAGAATCTTCTTTGTCATTTTGGAAAAGAACTGAAGTTTTTGATCATCTTAGACACTTATAGTTATTTTCGAGAGCTTTTTTTTTGTCATTTTGAACAAGAACCGAGCATTTTTTTAGAAGCTTTTTTCATGTTATTTATTTATTTAGGATGGGACAGAGCATATTAATCAACATGAGTCCAACAAAGACCACATGTTAGACACATGTTGAGTGATTTTGGACAAAGCTCAGTCAGCTTGGACAGGTTTGGGTCACTTTGGACAAATCTTGAGTCACATCTGGCTGAAGTTTTTATCTGAAAATGTGTTTATCTGTTGTAGTGATGAAGGGATGCTTGGTTATTAAAAATTATTAAATAATTAGTCAAAAAAAATACACGTAAATTTATATATGTTTTCCCTTGGTTTGTTAAATTACAGATATCTGGCAAAATCACAGGAAAAAATATTAATTTGTACATTGACTAATTTATTCTTTTTATTAGAATAAAAATAAATAAATAAATAAAACAAGCAAAACTGTAAATAATGTTCCTATTAAAAATCTGTATTTCTATAAATGGCCATTTACTCTTTGATAGTGTCTCAACATATTTTTTTAGTTGTATTTAAATTCACACAAATATCAATAATTTAGTGATATTTGTATTTATTTTTCTATTTTTTACTGCTTTTCCTGGCGCTTTTGTCGTTGTTTTGTGAATTTTTTTTACAGCTTAGTTTGTTTTCGTGTGATTATAAATTAAAGCTACAACTAAATGATGTGCAGCTGACTGAGGAAGACTTCCTGAAACCATTTAACCCTAAAACTATCCTGATGTAACCCAGTCAGCGGTCCTGATGGGAGACTTTCTGATGTTTTCTGAATAAAAAAAGGTCTTAATGTGATCCTTCCTCTGCTGTTTCCTCTATTGATTTAAAGGCTGCAGCTGCTGATGTCTGCAGAGACTCAAGAAGGATGGAAAATGGAGAGAAGAAGGAGAGATGGAGGAGAGGAGGAGGAGAGATGGAGGAGAGATGGAGGAGAGGAGAGGAGATGGAGGGAGGAGAGGAGAGGAGAGGTCCCACAGGCTTTTAGTGACTGACCCCATGACCCCTTTTAGCCCCACTCCTTTACCTAACTCCTCTATCTATCCATCCGTCCATCCGTCCATCCTCTGATTGATGCTCAGACAGCTGATCAATAGGAGGGACAACATCCTGATGCTTCCCACTCACCGTTTGTGTGATTGTCCACGTGTATTAATGTCTATCAGTGTGTGTTGGTGTGTGTTGGTGTGTGTTACAGAGTGTGTGTTAGTGTGTATTAGTGTGTGTTGGTGTGTGTCGTATAAATACAGCAGATGAGGAAAGCCCTCCTAAGTGAGGAAATTTATCACTTGTCAAAAGAAAATGGGTGAAGGTTTAGATTGAGGTGTGTGTGTGTGTGTGTGTGTGTGTGTGTGTGTGTGTGTGTGTGTGTGTGTGTGTGTGTGTGTGTGTGTGTGTGTGTGTGTGTGTGTGTGTGTGTTCTTGTACTTGCTACATTGTGAGAACCATTTTCTGCATTTAACTGTCAAAGTGAGGACATTTTTACAAAGTGAGGACATTTTGGCCGGTCCTCACTTTGAAACAGCCATGTTTGAGGGTGAAGACTTGTTTTTAGAGAACAGGTATGAATTGAGGTTTGGTTAGGGTTAGGGTAAGGATTAAGTTTAGGCAATCAGTTGTGATGGTTAAGGTTAGGGTAAGGCTCTAGGAAATGCATTACGCCTATGGATGTCCTCACTAAGATAGAAGTACAAACATGTGTGTGGGTTGGAATTTAAAAGCTTTTGCTTCATCCATCCCCTTTTCAAACCAAGATATAATGTTATGTCTGTTGTCAAAAGAGCTGTGTGCAGGTTGAAATAAATTTACTGAATTTACTGAACTTACTGTGTGTGTGTGTGTGTGTGTGTGTGTGTGTGTGTGTGTGTGTGTGTGTGTGTGTGTGTGTGTGTGTGTGTGTGTGTGTGTGTGTGTGTGTGTGTGTGTTCCAACCTTTGTCCTTTGTGATTTTCTTGATGGGAGCTGAGTTGTTCAGGGGAACGTCTGCATCAGCCGACACCAGTCCTGCAGAGAGGAAACACTGACTGATGAGTCGGCAAGGTTAGGGTTAGAGGGCTAGTAGGGTAGGTAAGGTTAGTAGGTTAGGGTTAGAGGGCTAGTAGGGTAGGTAAGGTTAGTAGGTTAGGGTTAGAGGGCTAGTAGGGTAGGTAAGGT